>NC_072737.1:17528864-17607368 GCF_026930045.1 Uloborus diversus | reverse complement strand
CAAAAAGGATATATCAATGTAAATGACTTCGAAAAGGGTGTCCGTGTCCGTATTTGAGGGTGTCCGTACGAGAGAGGTTCCTTATACATTAGGTTTAATTGTCTCTCTGCCGGGGAATTAAAAACTGTCCGCATAAGAGGGGTGTCCGCATTAAAGGGGTGTCCGTTAGGAGGGGTTTCACTGTATTTATAGTAGTCTGTAATCCTTTAAATGTTAGTTTTCCAGGAGCATATAAAACAGAAATCTATTGAAATACATGGCCATCATATTATTAATAAGAACAAATTGTTTTACCATTTAAAAACGAATAATTGTTTTTTTGATTTTAGAAAGAAAAATCAAGGAACTGAATATGTGCAATTATATAAGCAGAAAGCACTGTGAAAAACAGGTTAGTTCATAACTTCTGTGAGCACAATTTAACTCTTTTTTTTTTCTTTTGACAAATTAGCTGATTTTTTTCTGCAGTGATTCTTTTTTCTAAATGTATTCATTAGAAATACATGGAAGAAAATGTGATAATTTATGAAATTGCCGTTATCAAGTCCTTGATGTGCAGTTGTTTTTTTTGTCTTCCAATTCGTTACAAGAAAGTATTGATAGAGCATAATTGAAGAAAAATAGTTTTTTGAAAGCTATTAAACATGAAACATTCCAGCACTTTTTTCTAATATTTAAGTCCCCCGTGAATTATTATTGAAAAAAATTTTGTTGAATATTAGCAGGATTATTTGTTAGGTCATAAACTACTTTTTACATTTGTTTTATGAACTTTGAATTTACAGCATTCTCATTCTGTGAACTACCAACTAGTCACTGACTTCTAACATGCTCCTATAGATGTGTTATAATTTTTGCCACATTTATATACAGGGTATCAAGATAGTACATAAATTATTTCGAACTTTTGCGCATTTTAACTGATCTTAACCTTTAAGAACACGGACAGCGTACTAAGTACACCACTCAGCTAGAAAACAGCTGTAAATTTCAGAGTAGTCACTTAACCGAAACCTGGCCATTATTTACACTTTTTCCAAGGTCCGTGAAGTGACATACTTGTTGTTTAAAGTCAAAAGTTGCCTTTTTCTCTCTTTCATTTTGATTATGTTGCATTGAAACCATACGTTAATATTCCCATTTTGTATGCAAGAAGCAGACTTACAAGGAGAGGTTACGGTCTCGGAAATTCAGATCGGGATGAGATTTGGCATATTAGTAGTATCCCTTAAGGGTACTCTCAGGGTAAAGTAATAAAGCGCACTAGCCATAAAATTCCGAGAAAACAGCCTTTAAAGATTTACGCGCAACTTATTAACTAGTAGAGATTGTTCGTAAACAAGCGCCCGGTGGTCATGTGGGCAGCGCGCTGGGGTTCCATGCGGTCAATCCGGGTTCAAATCCACTGCGAGTTTTTTCATTTATAAAGTGACTATTACCGCTTTTTGCAGTTTGCAAAACTCTATTTACTATTCTCACAAACAAGTGATTACACATTTTTAGATATTATAAACTTTGACGAAGTAAATGATTTTTGCAATAAAAACATAATCAGTTTCTTTGTGGATGAGTAAGAATGTTGTTTTATTGCATATAAGCAGGTAGTCAAATTTAAAAAAAACCTAACCGTACTTATCGAGCAATGGTTTTGCTCCTTGATTCTGTTATTTGTAAATTTATCGTCTGCTGTATTTTTCATTGAATATTCAACTCTTTATTTTCCATCTATTATTGTTTGCAATGTTCATATTTGTTTTCATCATTAAATTTATTTATCGTCTGTACTGTATATTAGACTGGAACATTCTATACCGTGAAAAAGGATTTCAGTTTTTAAAATATTGTGAATCGAAATGGTCGGTTATTGAAGTAATCCTGAAACAAATAAAATCTGTTGGCAAAATGGATCAAAATTCATTGCACAAGGAATTGTTGAAGCAGAGATTAAAAGATGCGGTCGTTTATTACGAGAGCTTGCTTACTGAAAACCATTTGATTGCAGCAGAATCATCAAGTTCAATTTCTCATGAAGCAGTGTTAATGGGCGAAGAAATTTATGAACGTACTATGGATATGCTGGTTGAAAAAATATTTGTAACTGATGACGAACTTGCTCATGAAAATGAAAACTGTGAGGAGGAACCTTTTGAGCAAGTCGAAATTCAAAGCTCATCAGCTGAATACGAACCAAAAGAGGAAAAAAGAAGAGAGGTAGAGCATCTTCCTTTGGATTACAAAATTAAAGTTGTGAACATAGCAACGGCTCACCCCTCATGGAATCTACAAACCTTACAAAAAAAAGGTTTAAAAAAAATGAATATTTATCGCAATGGGAGAAAGAAATAAAAAATGGAGGAAATCTATTAGATCAATACGATGTAATCAATTCTTGGACATATGATCGTTTTCTAGAAGCTCGAGAGAATTATCAACAAGTTACTACTCGGAACTTGCAACAGTGGGCTTTAGCAGCAGCACGACAGTTTACAGATTTTGAATTTAAAACATCTGACAGTTGGGTAAAAAAATTTCAAAAGGAAGCATGCCATTCGTCAGCGAAAAGTCACAAAATTTGTTTCAAAAAGAGAAACTGCGACGATCGAAGAAACTTTGGCTTCTGCAGACACTTTTGTAATCCAGACGTTAAAGTTGATACCGAATTTCAAAAACGATTATGTTATCAATGCTGACCAAACTGGTAAGTAATTAAAAACTTATTTTACAATCTTCAGACCAAGGGCGGATCCAGCTTCTGGTTTAGGAGGAGGTCATTTTCGGAAAGGGAGGGGTAAAAGGGTAATTTTTGTGCGAAATGGGAATTTTTTTTTTTTAAATATGTCCCAAAAATGCAATTTTATTCTATATTTGGTCATTTAAAAGATGGGTCATGACCCCCCCCCCCCCCCCCCACAACCCTCTCTCTGGATCCGCGCCTGGTTTTGACAAAATATTTTAATTCCCATTTCCTTTTTCCAGGATGTCAGTATCAGTCGGCGTACAACAGGACTTTGGCTCGAAAGGGAAGTAAAACTATTTTCGTCAAAAGGCACGACATGAATAGAGTAATGCATTCATATACAGCTCAATATTCTTTTACCCTGTCTGGAAAAGTTCTGCCCTTTGTATTTGTTTTTTTTACAAAAAGCAACTGGTATTTTTGGCCCCCGAATTCAAAAAACAATTGATAAATACTAACAAAAATATAAAAATGTCATAATAACATCTTTGAAATCAGGAAAGGTAACGACAAGACTATACATCGAATTTTTAAACCGTTTGCTTGAAGTTTTATGTGGGAAAGGAAGAATTTCTATTGATTATCGACTCTTCGGGAGGACAAACAAAACCTGAACTATACGACCAAATTTTCCAGGATGATGAAAAATCTCCAACTTTTCAGTTAAAGGGATTCCACCAAAATGTACTCCACTTGTTCAACCTTGCGACGTCTATTTTTATAGACAGGTAAAGAATTTAATAAAAAATATACATAATTGCGCGTTTCTCGTTGAAAATAATAGAGAAATAAATGCCCGTGAAGACTGCATAAAAATACAATCAATTGTCCATCAACTGTCATCGCCAATTTTTGATAAAATGATTCGATATACCTGGTATACTTCTAAACATTCTGACAAAAGAGAAATTTTTCTGAATGTAAATGAAGTATGTTTTCCAACGACTCTTTCACAAAAAAGTTGATCCTGTAAGCAATCTTCCTTTATAAATTGTGCGAGATATCAAAACAGTTTTTGTTTTCCATGTTTTCATGATAAATATCATTCTGGTGTATGTATATAAATAACAACTATATTGTTAAAAATCATCTATAAATTAAGCTCCACAGTAATTTTGTAGCCGTTGTAATTCAAATTTTAACTTGTATCGATTTAATTTATCTCCATTTTCTCTATTCAAGTGCTTTACGTGTTTAAAAATTTCGCATTATCTTCAATTCAAATTGTACAAAGCTGTAACAGTTACTTTATAAATGAACAAAAAAAAAAAAAAAACACTCGCAGTGGATTTGAACCCGGATCGACAGCATGGAAGCCCAGCGCGCTGCCCACATGACCGCCGGGCGCTTGTTTACGGACAATCTCTACTAGTTAATAAGTTGCGCGTAAATCTTTAAAGGCTGTTTTCTCGGAATTTTATGGCTAGTGCGCTTTATTACTTTACCCTGAGAGTACCCTTAAGGGATACTACTAATCTGCCAAATCTCATCCCGATCTGAATTTCCGAGACCGTAACCTCTCCTTGTTAGATAAAATGAAAAGCTTTCTGCAAACACAAATCCTAACTGGAAAATTTTCTGCAAATAATTATTTTGCCTAATTCACCCTTGTGAATAAAAAATTAAATTTATATTCAAATATGAAAGAGACAAAAAAAAAGTGCTTTAAATCATTTAATTTTTTTTTTTACAATAACATACAGTTCTTATTTTTCACCAACTGAAGAAAACTGCCAAAATCATTAATTTTTTGACACATGTGCTTTAAAAGGCTTTTGGAGAAAGGTTTTACCAGAAATAAACTAGGATTTTTTTCTTTAAAATTCTCTTTAAAAAAATTATTATTTTTTCATTAACAGTTTGAAAAAAATTCTGCAGACCCAAAAATTTTCTGCAAACGCCGTTCGCGCGTTCGTCTGTATTATACAAGACTGGCAAGAAGTATATAAAAATAACAAAATATTATTGTGAGAGTTGCAACGATTGTTCAACAAATGCCAACAAATTGTCTCAATGACTAAAATATTATTTATATGTACACTTCTTTTTTTGATTTTATAACCATGAAATTAGAAAATCAAATGTTATCATCTATATATATATGAAACACTTATGCATGGCACAAAACGAGCCTTTATTTCTTTCTCTCCATTGGCAACGATCAGCTTTGTTTATGTACAATCGTTGTTTACAAATGCTGCAGACTCGCTGCTCGCTTCAGCATTCAAGTTTTGGCTTTTGAATTCTAGCGTTAGGATTTTGATTTTAGAATGAGTGTTTTCGATCACTTGAATATACGTTTCAAAGAAAAGAGCTGTGGGCTTGGGAGGCTTTAGATGTAAGATTTGAACGCAGATCAGTCAGAAAGGCTGCCGATAGACTTAGTCGCGCAAATGCTCGCTGTGAACCGCAAATTGAATGAGTTCTGTAAGTGTTTCCAAACATATTTGCGGAATGATCATGCACTTTACTTTAGAAAAAAGTTAAACACTGATAGTAATAAAACACGAAAAAAATATTATTGTATTAAAAAAAATGCTAATAATAACACTGATACTTATCCTCAAATACCACTTATTTCATCCGATAGTAACGTGCCTTTTAAATTCGAATGTAAACAATTTCCTGTTAGATTAGCCTTCCCAATGACTATAAATAATCCACAGGGTCAAACTTTTGATAAAATTTGTTTAGATTTGACAAAACCAATTTTCAGTCATGGACATGTCATTCAAGAGTCAGATCATTTGATTATGTCTCTGTTGTATCTGAAAACCCAGAAAATTTCCATCGTGTATGCAGAGAAGTATTATGATTTTTTTTCTTCTTTTTTTTTATTTTTAATCCTTTGCAAAGCCAATGTTGCTGTCTAAAGGTTTTTCCCTTAACCATAGTGCTTACAAGAAATAAAGTTCCCTACTTACCAGGGCTGCTGAGTCGGAGGAAAAATGTCTTACTCCGACTCCAGGATTTTTAGAGACTCCGACTCCTTTACCCAAAATTAGTCCGACCCCGGCTGTGACTCTGCAAATATTGGCAGAGCTGCGAATTTTGAGAGAAAATTACTGACTCCGTCTCTTGAAATTTTGAACCTTCGACTCTGACTCCTTTACCAAACAACCAGTCCAATTCCACAGCCCTGCTACTAACTGCAACCTGTAAATACTGAAGATTTCTTTTCCAACCACATTTTGTACATATTATGTTATTCCACATAGATTAAATTAATTTATTGGACAATTCTCATTGAAAAACATGTCACTTAGTTTTGCAATTCATTGAAGTTAAGAACTGAACCACAATGACGAAGTAAAGTGACAAATTGAATCGTGAAGACCTGAAGAGCCAAAGGTTTCACATATTTTTGCAATAGCATTGATGTTAAGAACTGAAGCACATTGACAAAGTAAAGCAACAAAGTGAATCGTGAAACCTGATATTACTGTTAATATGTTTTCACAAAATCAGTTTGACCCTGTGCTTTATTTATTGTAATTAGGAAGGCTAATCTAACAGCGAATTGTTTATGTTTGAATTTAAAAGGCACAATACTATCGGATGAAATAAGTGATATTCAAGGTATGAAAAAGGAAAAGCGTTACATAATAATCACTAATTTTTTTTTGCTACAATAATAATTTTCTCCAGTTTTATAATTGTCAGTCTTAGGTCAACTCTTTTTCTCCAGTAAAGTGCATGATTATTCCGTAAATGTGTTTGGAAACCAGGGTTGGCAAGGTTTTGGACACTAGGGTAAAAACCACGGTAAAAACCCTGGTTTTTACTGTCCTGTCCAAAACCCTTGTGTCCAAAACTGTCCAAAACTGTTCAAAACTATATTTTTAGAGAAATTGTATTTTGTCAGAAAACATCAAAAACACAATAAAATGTATCAAAGTAATGTTTTATATTGAACATTTATTCAATGTGAACATTCAACTTATTTATGCAGTTGATTTTGATCTAGTTACATACAAGTTGAATTCTTGATTAAAATTTCAATTTTTATGCATGAGTTCATTTATTTATATTTTTTAAATTGATAATAGTAACCAAATTTCTCTATGTTTATGCATGTTCAAATCAAAGCAGGGTTGGCAAGCTTTTTACCATCCTGTTCAAAACTGTCCACAACTATTTTTTGGGAAACTAAATTTTATGAGAAAATATTAACAGAAAGAACAAATGTGTCAAAATTATATTTAATTAATATTTTTATTCGATGTGAACTTTCAAGTATAAATATATGTGTAACTTATTTATACAGCTGACTTTAATCTAGTTAAGTAGAAACTAAAGTCTTCATTAAAAATTTCAATTTGACCCATGAGCTTTTTCCCCCCCATAAACCAAATTTTTCGACATTTATGCAAAAGAAGGTGTTCAAAATATAGTTCAGTAACTGACTTGAATGCAATAAATCACAATTTTTTGTATTTACAGAAGGTATTATATTCAAAATATGAGCTAAAGAAAAAAAAGAGTAGCATAAGTTTTAGAATATAAGTGTTAAATCATCAATTTCTTGTTCTTTAATCTGATTTAAAAAATAATTTTCACTAAAACATCATGTAAAACTTATTTACACAAATCATTAAAAAAAAAAAATTAAGGTTTTTTTTTTTTTTGACCTAATTATTGCACATTTGATAACATTCCTTTGAGTTATAAATGGAAATGAAATTAGCTGTCTTGGTAGTGTTATAAATTTCCTTTCATAACTCTACCAACTGTTACATAAGAAAGTTTTTATGTAATAGAGTTATTGGCAATTTGTTTAAAGATATTTTTAATGAACATTTTGGAGAGAAATATTACCAAATATTCATTAATTAAACTTCATTAATATCTACCTTTATGCATTACGAATTAATTAGATTACACCCCTTGAGCTTTAGCATACTTTTGGACAGTTTCGGACACTTTTGGACAGTTTTAGACACTTTTGGACAGTTTTGGACAGTAAAAACCACCTGTCCTGTCCTAAACCAGTTTTGGACAGTCCAAACCCCAACCCTGTTGGAAACACTTGCGGAATTCTCTTGATTTGCAGTACAGGGTGTGCATTTGTGCATCTTAGCTTATCGGCAGCTTATGACTGATCTGCGTTCAGATCTTTCATCTAAAGACTCCGTAGCCCACTGCTCTCTTCTTCGTAAATTATATTAGAGTGCTCTGAAGCCCAGTTGCTCAATGGAAGCACTTCCACATTGCAGGCCCAGGGTCGGACATGATTGATTCAGCCGTTCATTTCTTCAGTGGGTCGATAAAATGAGTACCAAGCATGCTTGGGAACTAAACCCGAGTTCAGCGTTGGGCTGACCTCTTAAACGGAATATCTGCCTAGCCCCCCCAGAGCCTTTAATCAGAAAGAGATAGATGGGTACAGTAGGCCTAGGCCCTCATGAGCTGTCGTGCCACTGGGTTTGGTTTTTTGACTCTTAAAACACTCATTCTAACATTTTTTTTACTAAATCACTGCTTTCAGAGAATGACAGAAGTTGTTTGCTTTGTGCAACTGTTAGACATTTTAAAACATATATATACACATATTTTGACACTGAACATAGAGTAATTAATGACCATGAAATGTTTTTAAGCTTAGTCTTTACAGTGTGTAAACATTGTAGGGTTTTTTCACTGCAATTTCTTTTGCATTCAGTAAATATAGGAAACAAAGATTATATTATTCTTGTAATTTTAGTACAAAAATGTTCCTTTGCATACTTCTCTCAAAAGATAATGGAATTGCAAACTTATGCTCGATAATAATATAATGCACGAGTTGCATGTCAAAGTAATTGTCCCTTTTAAATGTATGAAAATCATAAGTGTTATGAGATTCATATTAAAAAAAAACACAACACTTTTTTTTATACAAATACAACTAGACTAATATTTTGGTGACTGGTGAGCGAGCTCGGTTCGCAAAGCGATCCGAAGAAACTGCGTAAGCAGTTCCGGGGGTTGGCGAGCATAAGTGAGCAGCGAGCGATAGCCCCCTAGTCATTTTTTAAAAATACATTGTGATCGTATTCATTTTAGTTGTGTTCGCCTGTTGGTTCAGTTAGATCTTTGCTACTTGTATAGCATTACTAGACATTGTATTAAATAGGAAAATCTTTAAAAATTGATAGTTAAGCTTTAAAACATGCCAATGTACGGAGTATGTCTTTTCATCCATAAGCTCATTATTTTTTGCATTGAAAAAGGCGTTCCCTGTAACGCCGAAACACGTGTCTGCTGTAATTTACAAATTTGTGCTTCTACTTACGTTGTTTTGTCTGACTTTACTGTTCAGCACAAAGGTATTTATTTATCTTATGCTTCCCATGTTCTTATGTTACTTCAAACTGTCCGTGTTCTTAAAAGTTAATGTTAAATCTTTAACCTCCGATACAGATGTTCTTAAAATAGATTAAGAAATTGGCGTTAAGTTCTGTAACAAAAAAAAGCTCCAAAACCTACAAATTCCCCTTTAATTCTAGAGAAACCAGTTGCAACCCTTTCCAGCCCCCACAGTCTCAGAAGTAGTTCTGAGCAGCAATATACGTAGGTTTTCAATATGCGTTCTTTCTAGAAACCCTCAAATATTCCAGTTGAAAGCAGAATTCAAATCATCCGCATATTGGCGATACAAACTTGAAAGTGGTGGTAAGCAAGTTACAAGAAAATTCACGTGAATACAGCTAAAAAATGTTTCCTGATTTTGAAATTTTTTTCTGTGTTTACTTACCATATTCTATAGATCAAAAATTCACAGTAGAAAGCATGCACCTTCACTCTTGTTTTTTTTCTCATGAAAATTCATTACTTTGAAATATATTTAAAAAACAATTCTTTCATTCATTCTAGAATTTAAGAAAACAAACATTGAACTTGCCTGGTGGTTCCTCACTCAGCATTCGAGATATCGAAGATGTTGAAGACATAAGTACAGCTGTCGGTGACTTACCTGCAGTTAATGACTTAAATGAGGAAACTACTCGTCAGATCTATGGGACGTACTTCAAGGACGTACCTCGAGTTTACGACTCTGGTCTGACGATCACAACTTATAGAGATGAAGTAAGAACTTTGTGTATTACCTACAAAATGTTTTTGTAGGAGTTAAAGCTCTATATTAGTGGTTGCCATTTGCCAACGAGCAACCATTACATTGAAAATGGCTACCAGAAACTCAGATCCTAGTTGCCAGTAGTTTCAACCATGTTCCATGTAGTAAAAATAGTGTGACCATTTTCAGATTTGTTCTGTATTTTTCAGGCTATGGCTCTGTGAGTAGCCAACATTCCTTGGTATTAAAAAGAAAAAAATATGTTGGTTGATAGCCATGAGAAGCGTGACACATTATCAGCCATGACGATTAACGAAAAGAAAAACATTTCCACTGAAAAATAACTTAGTTGTTTTGTTTAATATTTATATCAATAGCATTACTGTGGGGGCGGGGGGGTCTGAAACCATAGTCCAAAGCCTTCTCTATATGGCTATTGAAGTACAAACTTAAGAAAATGTAACCGCCACATGTAATCCTTCAATAATTGCTTAAGTTATTTTGGGAAATTTCAATTGTTGCGGGTTCTTACTGCGACTTAAAATTCTACCAATTTTGCGGTAATCATTGTGGGATACCTTGGATAAGGCACCCCCCCCCCCTACTTTGTAAAACGGTGTGTTGTTGATTTTCGTCTATGAAATGATGTTACACAAATTCATCCGTAATGTTTCCATAATTAAATAGTAAAATTTGGCGATTGTTTGCAAAGACAAATTAATGGAAGTTTTTGTGCTGTTTATGGATTTGCTTAATTTAGTTGGTGGATTATTTTACATGTTAACAAAATATTTAAAGATTCTTTTAATGGCAATATTTTGGTTACATGGTGAAAACCAAAAAACAATATTGCATACTCTTCAGCTTCAAAAACAGCCACAGTTGAAAAACTGCCAAATGCCATAGCTATTGAAATCTTTCCGCAAAAAAAGTTTGACGAGATTCCTGCTGATCCGATTGGAAAATGAGTAAATGTCCAGTCAACACAAATAAATAAAAAAAATCCCCATTAATTGCATCGAAGTTGCATTAAAATGGAAAATAATCAGCCAAATCCATTTATTATTTATTTGCCAATCTTGTGCAAAAATGTTACTTTACGAATTGACTTGAGAAAAGCCTTGAACAGTCAGACGAAAAGCAAAAATATTCAGCAATACAAAAATTGTCGCTATCTGTAGGGAGTTGAGATGTTACACTAAATACTGTATTGGGTTGAGGAAAGACTTCGAACATGGAACTAAAAAGCTTATAACTCGTTTTTTATTTTACTTAGAAATTTCGAACAGGTACCATCTACATCTTCAGCAGAAAAATTAGAGCTTTCTATGGACATATAATATTATGTGCAAGTATTTTTTCAACCCCATATTTGACAGTTTATGTGAAAATTGCGTATTATTGTGGCCCTAAGGGGGTTTGCTCCCCATAACAGGACGAAAACTATCCTATGTGTTATTCTGATGCATAAGCTATATTATTGTAAAGTTTCATTAAAATCCATTCAGTAGTTTTTGCATGAAAGAGGAACAAACATCCATCCTCACAAACTTTTGCATCTATAATAGTAGTAAGATGTTCTTACAAAGAATTTTCAAGTAAAAGTTATGAATTTTCTCTCGACAATTTAAAAAATTAATGATGCCTAAAATTTTTGGAAGTAAATAGAAATAAAATTTCACAATGGGTCACTGTTAATTTCAAGCTATGAGTGTTGATAAACCAAGCTAACTTTCAAAGTCTAATTTTGCTTCAATGAATTTTGTATTTTTAGTTACAGTTCTTAATTTCAAATATATTTACTGTTTGCTTATTCGATGAAAAAATTATGTCACTCTCTCTCCTCATTATCAGTTACTTTCTTGAAATAGGCACTGTATTTCAAGGCTACATAACTGCTCATGTATCTAAGAAAAAACACATAATTTATACTGTGCTAAATTTATTCATCGGTGTATTAAAAAAAAATCTACATTTTTTTTTAGTTCATTTGTTTAATGATAGTTGTTGCCATGGAATCAACGCAAACCATTTGAGAGTAATACCAGGGAAAAATTCAAACGTTTTCAAAAATGTAACTGATTATGTTCGCTTGTGCATTTGTTTGTGTAAACATTCTCGATAACAGCAATCATCTTGTGTACTGTCGAAGAATTTTTTTTTTGAAGCTATAAAAGTCAAATGAATTAAAAAATTACTATTTTCAATTAAAACTTCGACACCATAATAGTTGAATCTAATTTTCTTTTTGTTTTCTTTCTAGATTTTAAGGCTTTTAGAAATTAATACTGTTGTCATAATCCAAGGGCCTACAGGCTGTGGCAAAACAACTCAAGTCCCTCAGTACATTATAGATCAGTGTGCTGCTAAAAATATGTACTGCAACATTGTTGTCACTCAGCCCCGAAAAATCGCTGCCATCAGCATTGCAAGGAGGGTATGTCAAGAGAGGAAATGGCAACTGGGGACGATTGTCGGTTATCAGGTACAAAAGTATTTTAACCCTCAGAAATTACCGAAATTGGTTCAGAAATGCTGTTCTTTGTTTAGATTTTTTGTGCCGGGTCCTGTTTTTGTAAAATTGCAAAATCTATTCATAATTTTGTGAGTCTTAAAATAGTATTAAATTAGACTCTTCTAGCCAGGGTTTTATTTTTATGAAAAGTTTCCAGAGTTCACTGAATTTAAAAGTATACAATTTCAGGATTTTATGTACTATGTAATCACATCAAAATTGAAGGCAAATGAAGTGAAATATTGATTATACAGTAGAATACCTTTATAATGCCGACCTATAAAACACAATTCTTAAAAAATACACAACTTTTTAGAAGTAAGAATAAGTTATTCAGTTAAAAATATTATTCTACTTTTCATCTTGCAAACAAAACAATTCTTTAGAAAAATAAATTTTGAAACCGTTTTTCATGTTTCCATTTGAATTTAAAGCTTTTAAAGGATAACTGTTATTCACAGTAAAAAGTTTTAGATGGTTCTTGAAAGTGCAGCTATTATGCAAACTATGAAGCTTGCGAAAGTGCATGATAATGCATTTTTTAATTGTGAAACATATTTATTTGTGAATGATAATATGTATATTAAATTACATAATTTGATCTAAATTACTCATTGTAGTAAAAACTTATTCTAATGGACAAATATATTGGTGTATTCAGAATAATATTTTTTTTGGAATTGTGAAATGATCCTTATAAGGCGAAAACCTCTTTAATGCAAAACCTCTGGTCCCAAAGTGTGCATTATAATAAATGATTTTCTACTGTACTACCCTCAGATCTGTTTAGGCAATGCTGTAATTTTGGAGATTGAAAACTCTGCTGGTGGAAATTTTTTTATGAAGGTTCTGATTTCATGACATAAAATGCTTTGTGAAGAGTCTTATGAACAGACCTCAAATTCAAATTTCTGCTAAACAGACCCTTGAATATCGGTTAACTTTTATTCATAAAGAGTGTTTATTCCGACTAACTCGTTTTGATAATCAATATTTAAAGTGAAACCTTAACAATGTCAAATATTACCTAAATTACTATTAGATTCTCAATGCATAGCATCATGAAAAAAAGATAATTTTTGTAAGTTTCTAAAGGCGTATTTTCTATAGATTTGTAAAAGGGGTTTCCTCATGGATTTATAAATGATAAATGTTAAGTTTGTTACATGTTGAAAGCAAAACCTTGTTACTGAAGTAGTGACTCTGTTGAAGTAGTCTTGGTTTTGGAAGTAGATATTCTCTCTCCATTCTCACATGAAATGGTTATATTTAATATAAGACGGCTCCAAAAATACACGAATGTGCATAGGCTTTCAAATTTATGGTTTAAAACTATGAAAAATATTCTCAATTTTGATAGAAGTTATCATTGAAAATTAAAAGTGAATAAACAATTTACATAAATAAAGGTTAAAATTCTTTAGATTTACTGCATATTTGTTCCAGTAAGTTCATAGCATCAGTGGCAGTTTTAATTTCTTAATGAAGTGCTTTGTAACTTCTTAGTAATAATTGCTTGATTAAAAATTGTTGTCAATTCAAAAAAAAAAAAAAAATTGAGAAGAATTTCGTATTGTTATGTATATTTTTAAAAATGAATCGATTAGGTTGATTGTATACTTCTATAAATTTACAAAATTGTAAAATGCACATCGTCCTTATTAGCATTAGAACAATTTTAATTTTGCATTGGTGGTATTCATACATTTTGTACATTCATGCTATACACATATTTTGTAGCTTTTATGAGATCAAAAAAATGAGTGTTGCTGCCTGTATTGTTCTAGTCTGACCAGAATCTTGTGATTTTCAGAGTTGTACTAAATTTTGCTCTGTAGGTTGCCTTGGACCCAAAAGTATCAGCAGATACACGTTTATCCTACGTGACGACGGGAGTGTTTTTGGAAAAGCTTGTTGCTGCCAAGAGAATGGATATGTACACTCATATCATTATAGATGAGGTATCATTTGTTTATTTTATTAATGCAACTCATGTTAGATGCATAGTTAAAAGTGTTATTTAAATCCATTTCAAAGCTAAATGATTTTAATACATTCAAAATCAATTATTGCAAAATGTTGCGCTGCAAATTGTCAGAGAGTACGAACAAAAGAGTACGAGGTACCTCTACTTTTTAAAATTAGTTAATTAGTTTTTGCAATCGTCCTTTTTTTTGTATGCAAAAAAAAACCAATTTGAGGATATTTTCTTTTTAGGCACTGCATATTTATTATTTACTGTGTTTAAATTTTGATTACTGCATAAATTTTGATATTGTTCGGGTGATTATTCTAGTTTGCTCCCATTTTCTTTGTATAATCAGTTAATCTTTATCATGTCTTAAAAAGAAAAATAATTGATTTTTGTACAAAACAGCTTTTTAATGACATTCAGGTTGAATACTTGTGCAGTTGTATTATGATTTTGAATTTTTTAATTTTAAGTTTTCAAGTATTAAATTAATGCTCTTTTATGCAACCTTTTTTTTTTTTTTTTTTGGAATTTATTAGAGGGCATTTTTGCTTTTAACTCTAAAAACCATATTTGTTCTTTTTCTTGTTAAAATGAAATAAACTGACTCAATTTTCATTACTCAAACCCAAAAGGGTCATCCGCAAATGGCGTCATGCTTTGCGGGTAAGGGTTCATGAAATTGTGTCGGTTAATGACGGGGAGGATGAGAGTAACACTAAGTGTGACATCGCACATTTTGGTTGAAGTATTTATGTAATATAGTGTCATGGGGTGACAAGGGGAAGGAGAGGGGGTAAAGTGAAGTGTGTCACTTTTTACAAATGAGGTTGTCAAAAAGGTTGTAAAAAGTTAAACATCATTTATGAACAACTCCTAATCAGTTAATAAACAATTGCCTTTAAAAACAAGTTATGTACAAAAAATTCTGAATGCTTTGTTAGATATATTTTTGGATTCTTTAGCTCATATCTTTTTGTTTTGAAAAGGGGATTCCTTTTAATTTCAAAGTTGTGACTGCAGTTCTTTTTTTTTTTTACAAATTGGTGTTTTTCTAACATTTTTTTAAAAATATTTTTTTCTTTTTAGCATCAAAGTATTTATTTATACCTCATTGTTTTTTAAAGGTTCATGAACGAGATCAAGATATTGATTTCGCCTTGCTTTTGGTGAAGAAGTTTTTGTCTACAAACTGTGATAAAGTGAAAGTATGTTATGCATATAATTTTCTGTCTCTCTTAAAACCAATCTTTTAGTTTTATGTCCTTTTTATTCCATGAACTAAATCTTTTCCCTCCTGACATCCTGGTTATTTATATTTTTCTTCATTTTTTCATGTACACATTTTGTTTGAAAAACTAATTATTCTAAAATGTTCAGCATTTTATGAATAACTGATATTGATAGTTAAAGGATTGTTCTCTGAGTTTATCAAAGTTGAATATCTTATTGTTGTTCTGAGCTTTATATGTCTTACTGTTGTTTTCGGGATATTATGTATGTGTTTTGTCTTACTTTGAAAAAAAGACATTGATTTTTTTACTTTACTTTTTTATCAATGAGAAAGATTACTTCATGACGTTTGCAAGATTAACAATGTTTGGGTTTGAAACACATTAGTTTCAAACTTACATGCCTCAGAGCTCTTGTCTACAATAAATTTATTTCTCCATTTTGCTAAAATCGAATTAACATGACTAAAGCTCTTGTTACTTTTAGTTTGAAAGTTAGCAAGAATGCAACAGGTTAAAAAATACCTGCTTTCCTCCATAACTCAGGGAAGTTTTCATCTTTTAATCCTTGATTCCTGGAGTTGAAATGTGAAACATGTTAATTTATGTATCATGCGTGCTTTTAATTTACCAAAACTCATTTTTTAGAAAAAAGCATACTTGTAAAAAAAATAATTTTTTTGACATTCCTTTTAGGTGATACTGATGTCAGCAACATTTGACTCATCCATGTTTGCCAAATATTTTAATGAAAATTCGAAAGGCCTTACTCCAATCATCGATATTGCTGGAAAATCCAAAGAAGTCACAGAACATTATCTCCATGAATTGAAAACTCTGACTAAACGGGTATCTCAGTTCCTTAAATTCCCGAAACTAAAAATTTGTATTTCTTTAGATACTGAAATTACATTTAATGGTTGTTTAGATGTTAAGCTTTGTTCAAACATTTAGGTACTTTTGTGTCTGAGACATAACTGTGGGGAGTTGGGCAGGGCATCGAGCAGGTCATGGCATTGATGCCTTGTTGGCAAGTTTGATAATAGGGTTGTTTCCTTCAGTCAAAAGTACTACTTTTAGTCACAGAAATTGATAGAATAAGCAAAAAAAAAATAACATGGAACCAGAAAATACTTTCAATTTCCCAGCAGTCATTTTTCAATTAATTTTTTTAAATGTCCAGTTTTTCAAACAAGGCGTGGTCCTGATGACGTCACAAATGATGTCCTTTGGTGCATTTTTCACTGCGTTTCCACGTTATGATAATCAAGCAGAGAAATAAAAATTGCCTCTATGCTTGCTATCAACCATATCGTTGCCATTACACATGAGGTAAAGATACAAATTAAATATTGTGCTCTTTTGAATGGCAACAGTGAATGGCATTTCATCATTTGTGATGTCATTGGCGTAAGCGTTAAGCAATGAAAGTGCACCAATTAAAGTAATTTTTTTAAAATAAACTTAGTCAAATTATTTACAAAATGGTCAGATCCTGTGTCTTTAAGCATGCTCTTTCAGAAAAAAATACTTTTAAAATTTTGGAAATGACCCCATTACAGCAATTTCTAGTACAAGTGCTGAATCGACGTAATCGCCATACCACAAAAAAAGTGTCAAAAATGTTTAACTGCTCATAATCACTGCACTGAAACACAATGATTAACTCAAACATGTTGTACCAGGGCAGCAACTACTCGTTAAAATGCTTATTAAAGTGAAAGCATTTACTCTATATAGTCACGTATATCTCTGTCTACCAACTTTTAAAGAAAAACCAGAATCCCCCTTTTGAATCAATCCTCAATTTCTGGAGGAAAATAATGAATATTTTTTTGCAAATAAACTCTTTACAAAGAAAGAAAATGAAATTTTATAATCAGGTTTACGATCCAGAATGAGCAATGATCATATCTCTGTATGAAAAAAGTTCGTGTTTGCGAGATTTTTTAAGCAATTGGTTTTTGCGAGTACAATTTCTTTTATCCGTTGCTTTTATTCTGAACTAACATATGTGTCAGTATCTATTTCTTTATTATTTAAATTTAAAGAATTAGACTAAAAAAGATGTAAAAAATAAATAAATATACTAAGAAAAAAAACCAGCATAGTGAAAATATTGTAGTTTGTTTTTGTCTAATAATTGCTAATCAGTTTCTGTTCAAAATATAGACTTACCAAGTTACGCGCATACTGTGTTTTGTGTTTGTCTCCTTTTTTTCTTTGTCCATCCATTATTTGTTTTTCTTTTTACTTTCTGCAAAAATGCTGTTGGTTTTCAATATAAAGACAAAGTTACTGATCTGGGGGTCCTAATAAGTCAGGATTTAAAGTTTAGCCAACAGTGCAGCATTGCTAGCAACAAAGCCAATAAGATGCTTGGGTTTATCAATAGATCTATTTCAAATAAATCTAAAGAAGTTCTTCTGCCCTTATATAGAAGTTTGGTAAGACCTCATTTGGAGTATGCTGTTCAGTTTTGGTCTCCTTATCTTAAGAAAGACATTAATGTATTGGAAAGGGTTCAAAGGCGGGCTACAAGGCTAATAAGTGGACTTTCCCACTTAGATTATGATTCCAGGCTTAGAAGGCTAAAAATGTACAGTCTTGAGCAAAGAAGAGACCGAGGGGACATGATTCAGCTGTTTAGATTTATTAAAACGAAAGATGTTACAGGGCTAAAGTTTAGCACTGAAAACAGGACAAGGGGTCATTGTTTTAAGCTATTTAAATCTCAGGCTAACATGGATATTAGGAAAAATTATTATTTTAGCAGGGTAGTGGAACCTTGGAACAGCTTACCGGAAGAGGTGGTAATGAGCAAAGGAGTAGACAGTTTTAAGAGGGCCATTGATCTTCACTGGGGATTGTAAATTGACTAGGACCAGTCTAGCTGGGCCCAGAGCCTGTTGCTGGTCGTCACTTTTGTATAGATAATGAGAATTTGGTCATGGAAATGATGCAGATTTAGGTTTACTGTTATTGAGTTATTTCCCGCCCCCCCTTTTTTTTTCTAAAAGTAACTGTATTAATAGACTTTAATATTAATATATTATGGTTTTTCATGATAATTCTTGTCAAATTTTAGTTAAGTGACTGAAATCATTAAAAATGAAATGTTAATCAAATTTTTAATTAGCATATTTTATGATAGATTCCAGAATTTGATTATGATAGACCAATGATTGATCCTTGTCTCTTTGATGCTGTGGTAAACCTTATGTATGTCTTCGACAGAATTGAAAAAGCTGAACAAAAGTAAGGTACTTTGCCAAGTTTTGTAAATAATAATTTCTAAATCTAACCATTTCAAATTCAATGTGGGAATTAAGAATTCGGTAATACAGTAACCCCTCATTATATCGTGATTATCGTGAGACAACAAAAAAGCTCGATATATCCGTAAACGCGATATAACCGAGGTTATAAAAAGTAACGCAATTTTAACTTATTAGCATAAAATTTAATGACATGTGCCCCAACAAAAACTTAAGTTTAGTATCAAACTAGGACGATTTTTTTTTGTAAAATTTAAAAGAAATTAGTCTACTAATTTTTCTTTTTTAAAAAAAAGTACAAAAACATTTTTATTGGTTTATGGTGGAATATGAATCGAAAGTTGCAGCTAAAGCTGTATTAAGCTAAGTACATGGAAATCATGCAAGGTTTTTTTTTTATATAATTAAAAAAAGAAAATATATTTGATGAGATATTTTTCAAAAAAATTGCGATGAGTTTAAATGAAAGCAACATTTTTTAATTAAACATATAATTTTTTGAGAGACAAAGGAAAAGTGCAATATATCCAAATCAGTGTTAATAACGAGGCGCGATGTAGCGAGGGGTTACTGTATATATAATGTGTAGGAAAAATTGTATGTTAAACTACTTTCAAACATTAAAGTAATGGGAGCATGTCTTCTGCTTCAAAAAAGAAAAGATCCTTTCCTTTTTTTCTATAAATTAAGTTTTTATTTTATTAATTTATATTTTTTCTTCAAATCAAACTTATTGTCATGAAGACGTGGATTTTTAACTGCAAATGAGAATTTTTCTTCTTCCCAATAACTTTTTCTGGCTGCTACTTCAGATTCATTTGTACTTATCCATATTCACTCGTTACTCAGATCTACTTAGCATTTTTCTTACTAATGTATCGCCATCATCAGTGGATTCTTGCACTTCCTAACCCAGTAGTAAATAGAATTTATGGTTGTGTAACAACAATATTTCTACTAAAAAGTAACTTAACATATGTTGGTTTACCAATAGCCTACTCTATCTGGTAATTATAAAATAGAACATTTTTTTTCAAAAGCAAAATATATCGCTCGTTTGGAAGAAGAGTGCCACAATACGAAATTTTTAATTTTCTTTTTTTTTTTCGCTTAACCGCCTTCAAAGGAAGTTATCTTCTTTGGAAAATAATGACAGTTTTTTTGTTCAAATATTAACCACTGGAGAGCACAGCAAACTTACTTTTCTTAATGCAAATTGCCTGAAGAGTTCAACTTCAAACGCTTCTCTTGCAAAATTTCATTTCTTCGTATTGTGGCTCTTCTTCCAGATGAGCGATATATTCCCTTCCATACAAAAAAGTGTATTTTTAATGTTAAATTGTTAAATATAACACAAGTGACGTAACTGAAGATTTTGTGATACATTTATGACTAAAACATTTTAACACCTTTAAATTTAAACTTTTTGATTTTGCATGTTTTGCTTAAGAATCTATTATGTCAAATGAATTTTCTCTGAAGCTTGTGTTTTAAGGATATGGAAATATGTGTACCATACCTTTGAATATGAGCATTGAAATAGTTTTTCATTTCTTCTTGAATTTTGTGTTATTTTCTTCTAAAGTTGTTGCACCCTGCTATTCTGCTTTAATATCTCCACCTAAGCAATGATTCACCTTATAGTTCTTCTTTTTTCAATACATAATCTATGTATTTAATTAAAAAATGTAATTTAAAAAATAAATATTATAAGATTTTTGAAAATACATTTTGTTTATTTTTTAGTGTTGGCGAAGAACAAGACTATGCACCTGCTAGAGGCGCAGTTTTAATCTTTCTCCCAGGTAATTTGAAGAAAATGATGAATGCATGATTCATAATGCAAAATTATTTAATGAAATCTGAAAGTCCATTTCTGTTGTATCAAGCATGATATTGCAAACTTATCTGCAAAATTTCTTATATGCTTTCACAATCAAATCAAGGGTCTGGCCAGCAGAAATGTAGGTCCTTTTGAGGACCCTTCACAAATATTAATTTGTTAAAAAAGGACCCTTCACAGAAATCTAATTCGCTAAAAAAGGACCTTTCACAAAATTATAATTAGTTAAAAAGGACCCTTCACAAAATCTTGGTTGACCAAATCGAACATTTCATGGACTCATTTTTTAGTAAATGAGTACGTAAATCAGAAATCTAATCTATATTGATGGATAACTTTTGGTTTACATTTTGAAATTTCACAAAAAGATTTTATTTTTCACAATATTTTTTTTTTTTTAATTCACAAAAATAGGACCCTGTGAATAATCCTGGACGGACCCCTGCAAATTGTTAAAAACTATTTAGAAATATTTGGCTTCAAAGTTTGAAAATATGTTTTGCAATGTTTGAGAACTTATTTGTGTTATTACAATGGTATTTATTTATTTCCCTGAGTTTAACAGAAAACAAAAGTTCTTTTTTATGCTTCTTTGAAAGATATTTCTATTTTGATAAACTGCTGTTGAAATTTAATTTTCAAGAATAATTTTATGCTTCCAGAAATATTTTATCTATTTTAATGGCAATTTATGGTGTGAAACTTATGCTTATTAATAAACATCCTAAAAATTTCTGTTCTAACCTTTCTCATACCATTCTTAAGTTTTAAATGAAAGAAAAGTAGGGATATGGTTTTTTTTTGAGCAATCACGATTGCTTATTGCTTTTATTTGACTGTTTTGAGGTCCTATCATTTTATTTTCTCCCCGCCACCCTCTGCAGCATCACCGTCGACCGGCTCCTCACGATGCTGCTCCTCTAGCGAAAACCATCTCCAGGTTTCGTCAATATCCTACACTTACACGCATACATACACGTACCTACACAGACACACAAACACATATACATATATACACCTACACACACATACATACACCTACACACACACATACATGCACTTACACATACATAGACCTACACACATACACATACATGCACTTACACATACATACACCTACACACATACACACATACACAAACACACACTCACATACACACAACTACCCACACACTCATGCCTGCACACAGACACAAACAAATATGCCTACACACACACACATACCCCCCCCCATACACACAAACACACACGCCTACATACACCCCCATACACACAAACACACACGCCTACATATACCCCCCCCCACACACACACGCATACATACACACACACACTCGTGATTGCGAAAAACATAATTTGAATTCAAGATGACAAAATTCAAATTAATATATGTTTTTTTAATTTATTTTTTATTTGCTGTGTTGATAATTGTGTTTGAAAATCAGCTTTTTTCATGTTTTGCTAAAATATTTATGTAAGTTTTTGTTTTCTTTGCTAATGTAAGGTTACGATGAAATTGCTGCATTGACAAACAAGCTGAGTACAGCACGTGTCAATAAAAAGTAAGAGAGCCTTGTTTAATTATGTTTTGATGTAGATTATGGTTTTTATATTAGTTTTTTGCTACATTACTGAAGGGTTTCCAATAACTAAATCAACAATTTCTGCAGCTTATGGCTTTAGCATTTTTATACTTTTAATTCTTTTAAAAACATGGTTATTAAAACTTTCTTTATTTCATTAATTATTGTGAATTTGACTTTATTATATCATCAGTTAGCAATTAATTAATCAAGAATAAAATTTGAGCTGTCAAGTTTGAAAATAATGTATTATGAATAAGTACGTGAATGATTTATTAGGAACATAATGGATAGTGATTATTGATGTAATGAAAATCATACCATATATTTGGTCAAAAATTAGACCGAATGCTGAGCATTTGGTGGCCATATACTTGATAAAAGTCATTAGTTAACTCATACTTTTTAATATTTGAAGTTAATAATCCCTAGAGACTAATTAAAGCTTATCATATTGTTTTTCAAAAATCTTATCAATCTTGATATACTTTCTGCAATAGGCTAACTTTTGAAATACAGTGGAGCATCAAAAATCCGCACAAATTGGGAGAAGTGGTTGTGCGGATTTTTGATTTTGCGGATTTCAGGTCACTAAGGAAATAGGTGGGAGTTGTACCTTTAAATTGGAGAAATAAAAACAACAAGGAATAAAAATTTAATAGTTACAGTAATTTACATTATTTAATATGTACAAGTTTACAAATCATTAGCTATTTACATTTTGAAAACATTTCAGAAATTGTAGCTTGTTTCATATTTTTGATAGTTTATGCTTTAGTCTTTTTTGTATGCTGTACAGCATTAGGAGTTCTTTCTCCGACACAATATCTTGTTGTTTTAAAAATTCCACGTAGTATTCTCCTACCTGCACACCCTCCGAGATTAGAATTTTTTTAGATTCTGCCTCTCCTTCATCCTCATCATTTAAAAAATTAAGTTTTGGGGAAAATCGAAGCGGATTTTGGATGTTGGCGGATTTTAGGGTGGCGGATTTTTGATGCTCCACTGTATATGCCAAAAAAGAAGACTTCAATTGATTTCTACAAATCTTAACATAACAATTAGTTAACTTAAGTTACATGAAAAAATAGTTTTTAGTTCCAAATATCTTCTGCTGATAGATACGCTAAATACATTTGTCTGAATATTCAGCTTCAGTATATTTGGCTTGCAAAATTTACAGTTGAAGTGCTAGATGGGTCGAGCAACGAATAGTGACCAAATGTCCTTCACATCCCTAATGATTTTTTTTTTTCAAATGTAAGAAAAAAAGAAAAAAGCTAGTGTGTTTACAAGAAGTATAAGTTAATTAGTTTTCATGAAAGTAATTTAAGAATTTTTTTACAGCTTTTGGATTCTTCCTCTTCATTCAAGTATTACCGTTGAAGAGCAGACAAAAGTGTTCAGAGATCCTCCTCCAGATCACAGAAAGGTATATTTAAAAAATCCTAACTCCCCTTGATAATATCATTCTATCTATGTTGAATTTTAATTTAAGGTTTACTTCATTTTCTATTTCAATTGCAGGTTATTTTGTCTACAAACATCGCAGAAAGTTCTATAACTGTTCCTGATATCAAATACGGTATTTTCTAATTGTTTTTAAAGTAATTTCTTATTTGTTTCCAATGAATGTATTTATTGTTAAACTCTTTTTATATCAGCGTGTAAAGAGAGAATTATGCATACTTTAAAGTCTTTCAATTTCCTGTTTAATTAGCCTTTTTGTTATCGAGTGATTCCACTGTTATGGGGGGGGGGGGGGGGTCCAATTACATTTTTCCTCTCATTTTTATATTTATATAAATTATTTTGGGTTACAAGTTAAAAATTTGCTGCAGTAGTAAAAGGGCTTCACTTCTGTGTTTTATTGTTTGTTAAGTGAAGTTTATCTACCATGTTCAAGTCACTTTTAAACATCAGTTTTAGTATTTTCAATTCTATACTCTGAATCTGCTGTTGCAAACTTATTTCATGCGTGCTTTTCATACTATTTATTTTTTGCTATTAATTTCAAAAGGAAAAAAGTAGCTGGCCATTCCATAGGCAATTAATTATAAGTTTTGTCCTGCATTTAGCAAATCTATATTTTATTTCAAATGTAATATTTTTAGAATGCACTAAGCAAACATTTTTTGCCTGAGAAATCACATGTAAGGTTTTTTCCATGTATACTTTACTTCTTATTTCTCCCACGTATAAAATCCATACCTACTGTACGAGTATAGCTTCGTAAGAAAATATTTTCTGTTTCAAATAGATTGCCATGTTGATGTAGATTTTGTCTTATGAAAATAATACAGCAGACATCTGCCATTTATTTATATTTTAATAGCATAAGCATGTTAACAAGTGTTTTGATTGATGATTATACTCGATTAATTTGAATGAAAGTATTGCCGAAGTTCTTTTGGTTGAGCGCCACGACTCCCCGTTGGAGGGCATCCTTGGGATTACGGTGTAAACCAGCGTTTCTTAATTTCTTTGATAGGTGGAATCCAATATAATATAATGTCCAATTTTTTCACAGGACCCCTAGTTTTTTCTGGCTGCAACATTCTGAAAATTTATTTGCAACTAGCCACCTGCGGTTACCAGCTGGTTCGCCTTTTTCCGCCATTTGCCTTTTTATGCAAACAGCTGCCTATGGTGGCTGTTTGGCTTACTTGCCATTCACCTTCTTGCACCAAGATTGCCGCCTTCGGCAGGTGTTTCTTATGAAACAAGTCTTTTATCAATCTATATCTATCTATATCAAACTTAATTAAAATATATATATATATCTTCTATATCTATCTCTAGTTGCATTTTGTGCCATACACCTATACAATCTATCTCTAGTTATTTTACCTAACCGCCTATTCCCTAACAAAAAAAAAAGATCACTCAAAAAACCGTGCGTTTTATGTATTTAGTTAACTAGCACAAAATCAAAAAAAAAAAACTATCTTTTGTTCCCCGTAGTATGCAAAAAGTAGCATTTCCAAAAAAAAAAAAAAACCTCACTGTTTTTATTGAATTAAATGTGCGCAAATATGTAAGATAAAACAGATACAGCAAAACGTCCGATGGGAGAGGAGGCGGGATCGAAAAAAGAAAGAAATGAAATCCCTAAACTAAAAGTAAAGAAAAGCAAGCGCTACCGTTAAAATATAGAAGTAAGCAATAGTAAAAATAAATAAATAAAAATTGTAGCGATTAAGATTCAATTCTTCAATACCGAATAGAAATCCAGGTTGTGAGGTCACAGCAGAAAGGAAGAAAGTTTTTTTCAACTGATCTACAGCATGCAAAAACAGGCAGGGGTGGGGGGGGGGGGGGGGGGGGGTTCTGCGCTTAAAAAATTGTAAAAAAAAAACTTGCGTATTTTTAAATACTTTTTTTCTTCTGAAGAGGATGAAATGTTTTCACTATCACATATTTAAATTTTAGAAAAGAGGTTTCTGTACATTTTGCAGGATGAGTTTTGGAAAAAAACTAAACCCAGGAAAAAATGCAAAATAAAGGTTTTTTTCAGAAATTCATAAAAAATACAAAACTTGCTCTATCTTTGACTTTTTTTGTTCATCATATTTAAAATTAAATTTCCTACACTATAGTATAAAAAATGTTTGGCGCAATTGTTCAGGGTCTGTGAGGTAAAAAGTACTAAAAAGTGCAAAAAAAACCCAATAAAACATTAAATAACTTTTTTCGAATTAAAATATCAAATTGAAGCCCGAGGTGCACATCTTCGGCAAAAATTTAACCTGTACGTCAAATTTCATCTTTCTAGGCCTTACCGTTTTCCCGAGAAGCGCGCCACACACACATACACACAAACAAACATCTTATTTTATTATATGTATACATAATAACAATGAAAATCAAATGTTTGTCTTATAACTTCAAAGTTAACATGAAATTTCAAGAAATTTCTTCAAGCAAGCAATTTGGAACAAAAGTTACAAGTTTAATGAGGTGGGTGCATTTATTATTGCATTGATTTCATTTTTGCAGTTATTCTACACCGTAGGCTTTATACATGAAAGTGGAATTTTAACATTAGGTTGAGCAAATCTGTTGCAGCATTTATATTTTACTGACACATTAGGTGAAAAACCAAGTCTGTTGATTGTACCAAAACTGCATGAACGACCTTAACTTGAATATCTGTTACAAAGATGAATCAAATGTTGTTTGAATGAAGTTCCTGTTATTAAACTGACATAGTCAGTGGTCACACATTGCAAATAATATGATTTTTACTCTGCTGTTCATTCGAAAAGCACTAATCGAAAGCTACACTGAAACCTTAGTTTTATTGATTTTTAAATGACTAATCATCATTTACTCTAACAAATAAGTAAGTGCTCAACCCTTTCTGAGACTTTCTTTTTAGCTTTTGTTTAGCCTTTTTCTTTTAAATTTTTTCTTTTTTATCAGTATCTGCCACATTCCTCTTCCAACAAGCAAAAATTTCCAGTGTTTTTTTTTTTTTTTATACCTTTTTATGTATTTATTATTTTTTTCCATGCACCCACGTAGCTTTTCCAACAAAGAAGTAAACAGGTTAAGTATAAAAGGAATGAGTCACTCTCCTGAATAATGTGACTTGATCAAATCTAAATAATTTATATTTGCTAGAAGCATTTATTTAATGTAACTTACTTTTTTATTTTCAGTTATTGATTTCTGTCTTACTAAGAGCTTAGTTACTGATCCATTTACAAATTATACTTGCCTTCAGCTTGAATGGGCATCTAAAGCAAATTGCATTCAAAGAAAAGGTAATATTTGTTAGTTTGCTAGGATTTTTCCAAAAATTATTCTTTATTTTCCTTTGGTTTTATGACTCATTGTTTATTACTTTTTATACTCCAGGAAGAGCTGGTCGAGTCGATATCGGCAAAGTGTACAGAATGGTTCCAAAATCATTTTATGAAGATTTTGCCGATTATGGTATTCCTGAAATAAAGGTGAGTTAATTTTGTGTAATTTTCTTTCCTTTTCAAAGCATTTAGAGTAAGGAAAGCAATTCTAGATTCATGAACTAATTTGGTACTTTAAAAGCAGTTTGTTTCTTCTCAAGACAAAACTCTTTTTTTTTTTAATGTAGTCATTTTAGTATTCATTGGTGGGAGGGGAGCAATAGGCTGAAATTATAATTGATTTTAAATGTTGTCTCTATCTCTTTTGTTTTCTTTGAGTTTTAGTGGCAATAACTGAAAATGAATTTAATCTGCAATTCATTTTGAATATCAGAAATCAATAGATCATCTGATTTGATCTATTAATTTCTGATCAATCATCTCATTTGAATCTGCAGCATATTGAATATCAAAAAAACTGATGTAACTGCTGTTTCAACTAGCACCAACCATTACTTCTTACATTTCTTCCATTATCATAGAAGTGACCTATTTTAAAAATATTACTACTATGAAGTGGCAGTGATTAGGGGTGGGGGGCAACCCCCCCTCGCACTTTTTATAATTCATTTAATTATTTTAATTTCCAATTTAAAAGCAAAGCTACAAATTATAAAAAAAGCACAAATGACAAAATTTTTAGAACATAATTATTTGTTTTACTTTGTATATCTGTTTCCGAAACATTATTTAGCACAAGCAGTAACTTTTACTTTATGTATTCATTGTTTTGATATTAGTAAATCAATTGTTTTACTTAAACAAGCCATACCTGTTCAATGAAATTATTACCAAGTGTTTTTGACGTCTCAAAATACTTTAGGATAAATAATGTAAGTCTAATTAATCTCTAAGTGTTTCTTTGGGAAAAGTTATTGTGTACAAAATTCATCAAAATATTAATAAAGATGTGAGTTAAGCTGTTAGATTTACATTAATTACCACTCATCTGCTCTCAAAACTAGCCGTAGCAAAGTTTTGTACTTTCTCTCTCTCTTTTTTTTTTTTTTTTTTGCTGCCGTTAAAAGTTCTATGGCTTTCAGTTGATGTTTTTTTTTTTTTTTGCCCCCCCCCCCCCCACTTTTTAGTCCCAATCGCCACGTCTGCTGCTATGTTAATGTACGAGACACATCTGAATTACTTATTTCAGGGATGAGATTTTTCCGGCTTTTGCCGGAATTCCGGCTTTTTCTGTTCACTTTTAGAACCTTTCCTCCTTTTCCTCCTTTTTTGCCTCTGTCAAGACTTATTTTTCTCAAAAATCGGATGAAAATACGATTTTTTCAAATTTTCGGTCCCCGATTTCTTATTTTTTCTACTTTTCTCTTGCTAATCTCAATCCTCCGCGAAATCTGCCAAAAACGTATGTTTTGGAATCATGCCAACGATGTCAAACACGTGCTGCGCCGAAATTTGCATACCTTGTTTGTGATTTCAATCTTTTTGCATCCTGCAAGTATTTCAATTATTTTTAATGTTGGGTGGTTTTTCACTATATGCTACCTTATATCTGCTTATTTTATTCATCATTTCAATAATTTTTATCTCTTTAATTTATTTTGGAAAAAATGCAAAAGTCAATCAAAAAATGTGGCATAGCACCCACAGTCTCGAATTTTATTGAAACTTGGTATGGTTACTTTTTTTGTGTTTTTAAGAAAGTGCAAAAAATATTTATGGTGAATCTCAAACCGTTTAGGCTTTACAGCCTGTTAAAAGTTTTGAGATTTCATGATTAAATGAGGCGGCTGCAAGTTGTTCTTTTGATTCCGAAATCGTATTAGGAAGTTTTTAAAGACAAATTTTGGGTTCCATTGTAAGGAAAAAGATAACCAATCGTTTCTATACATATATATTTATTTATTTTCAATTCTTACTATGAAAAGTATGTTCTACCACATAAAGAAATTTTAGATTTTTCTCTCTGTTGTAAATTTTTACTTTACAAACAGACCCGAATTTTAAAATTTATGTTCTCACTCTTTTAACACTATAAACTCAAATGGTTTTAATGGAAAAAATCTATTTTTCTCTAAAAAATGTGAAGACACTATTGTGTGATACAGCCAAGATTGAACTCTCTGACTCCCCCAACCCTTTTTTCAATAGCTCAGGGGTTAGAAATTGTTGCCTCTTTTTCAAAATTTAGATTTATTAATAAACACTTTTGCAAGAAATGGTACAATGCAGCAAACTGCATAAAATTATTACTTATACTTAATTAAATATGTACTACCTTTAAAACTGGTAAATTAGCCATTTTTTATTGAATTTTTGAAAATTATGGCTTCCAGGTTCTATTTTGATACGGTTTTGGATTTCCTCCTTTTTGCTCTCTGACCACTCTCATCCCTGTTATTTAATTCTTTCAGTTTCGTACAGCATCATTAATTTACCAGTATATATTATGCATTATTACTTTTACACTCTACTTTGAACATTTTTTTTTAAGTTTTCTTTAAAAAAAAAAAAAAAAAGGACTACTTGATTTTCTACTATAAAACCAATAAATACTTGTGAAAAAAAGTGTATGTGGCTGAGGATTTTCATTTCTTTTTCTTTTTTATAAAATAATAGTAATAATAATGAATGAGTTAAAAATATTCATAAGTAATATTTTACTTGGTGCTAAACAACTGTTACAAAAAATGTTAAATAACATTTAAATATTTTTAAATGTTAAGAATAACTCAAGTAGTGTTAGTTATACATAAGGTAATAAATGTTGCTGAAAAATCATAGAAAAGTAAAAATGAATAAAAAAAATGCAGGTAAAAGATGTCGTATAGGACAATACTCTATTGTTGTTATGGTATGTTTTTTTTTTATGCAATGAACGAGAAAAATATCTTAGGGCCCGAGAAAAATATCTTAGGTCCTGTTAAAATTTTCTGCCTGTTGAGAATTGCTGATCTAGAACATTAAGAAAGGGGGTAAAGCTTTTTTTCCCCTTTGGGGCTATACACAAATGATGTCATGCTTTGAGAGAGTTGAAGAGGTTACAGTTTGGTGAAGAGGGAGGAGGGGAAGAGAGTAACATGAAATACAGTGAAATCCCGTTACAACGAACTTCAAGGGACCGCAAATTTTGTTCATTGTAACGGGAATTTCGTTGTAATGAAATTCAAATAATGTAATGGCAATTATATAGGGACTGAAAATGCATTTCGTTGAAACGAAATTTCGTTGAAATGGTATTTCTGTAACAGAATTTCACTATAGCATCAAAACATTTTTTTAAATAATAAGTTAATGGAAACATTAACATGTGAAAGGAGGTCAAAAATGGTGAGAAAAAAAGGGCGCCATCATTTATAGACAGCTCCTTTGATATCCAGATAGAATGAGGAAATAGTGAGTAAAATATATAAATAATGTATTATTTAGTACAAATTAGAAAAAGTCTTTACATTTTTATTTTAAGCATTTAGATTTGCTTAAGTTGGGAAGTATGAAATAGCTTTCTTATACAAATTTGTTGCACTTCATGCTTTTTTTTATTTTTGAAATAATGGATTTTTTAAAAAAAACTATTAAGTACAGATGAAAGTTAAAAAAAAAAAAGTTTATACATAAAATGTTAAACATTTCCATTGAATGCTTTTTCCTTTCCAGCGGTGTCCCTTGACTAGTACTATTTTGCACATCAAGAAACTTGATCCAGGTGAACCAAAAGAAATGTTGGCGTTTGCTTTGGAACCACCGAATCAGCGTGATATAGAGACTGCTGTCCTTCAACTAAAAGAGGTTTGTGTGTACTCATTGTTTTCTTTTAATTTAGGAATGAAGTGAAATTTTGTTATTCATATTTTTCTGCGGCTTCAAAAGTAACAGGTTTACCAATTTTGCACCACATTGTATTGAACATTCCAGTTGTTGAGTTTTTTGCTGTAAAAATGTTCTTCTGGAAATAATGAAGCATTCATTAAAGCACATTATTATACCTGACTACTTTTACCCATTAGACACAGGGTCTGTTGATTTAAATCAGCTTGATTTTAATCAAGTGATTTTTTTAACAAAATCATAGATTAAAACCAGATAATTTTATTTAAAAAAATTAATTTTGCATTTTTAGAATGTGTTGAATTACATTTAATTATACTGCCTTATTAATCTTAATTTTAACAGGCAAAACTACATAGATGCCTGTTTCTGTGTGTGTAACAGATTTTCAGGATCTTGCAATATTGCTCTTGCTCCGAAATTAGTTCAGAACAAAGTAAAAATCTGCAGTTTTTCTTATATCATGACTGATATAGTTAAGAAAAGTAATTGTTCAACATACTATTTTACACTAAAAATGTACATGATGATGGAAACCTTATCTTTTAGCGAAACATGAAACAAAATCACATCTTATCTAAACATAACATTCATGAAACTTATTGAACATACATACATAGTGAACTTATCCTAATTTTAAGCTGAGCCGAATGAATTCATTAGTTCAGATTGCTTTATTATTAAGGTTTTTTGCCTTCTTCACTCCAATTGAACAATGAATCCATTTTGTAACTTTTATTGACTTTAAGGAGTCGCAGTACCTTTTGAACATTTTTTAAAAATTTATGAATTTTTTTTTTTTTTTTTTTGAAACCATAACATACACACTCATTTCCCGACCAATAATTTGTTTTCAAAATCTTAAAATATTGCCCACATTTTTTAAAAATTCAAAAAATTTAGGGAAATTTCAATTTTTTAAAATCTTGGGGTCTAAGGACCTTTAAACTTCAAAATTTTCGATTTTCTGGAAAAAATATATGTTATGCACAGTTTAATTCTGAACAATTTGATACCTTACTTATTACTATACGCCAAAAACTTTTCGAGTTATTGTAAAAATGCCTAAACTTTAACCATAGAGATTTATGTTAACAGTAGTTGTTTAAGCCTCTTTTTCTCAGGAGCCGGTTTCTTCGGTTTTCTCGTTTTGCGTGCATGATATCTCAGAAAGTTTCTTATATATGTCCGTAAAACTTTTAATGTATGTTTATCTGGTTTATATTTATGACCTGAACCTAAATTTATTTATTTTTTGAAAATTATTTATTTATTTTTTTGAAATTTGGTAAGTTATTATCGAAAATTTCCAAAATTTTGGGTAAAAAATATTTATTTTTAAATATTAACTTTAATTTTTTAGTTGAAATTTAGGTTCAGATCGTTAAGATGTATCAGACAAACATGCATGAAAAGTTTTACGAAAATATATTAAAAACTTTCTGAAATATCATGCGCGCAAAACGAGAAAACCGAAGAAATCGGCACCTGAGAAAAAGAGGCTTAAACAGCTGCAGTTAACATAAATCTCTACGGGGAAAGTTTACGCATTTTTACAATAACTCAAAAAGTTTTTGGCGTATGGTAATAAATAAGGTATCAAATTGTTCAGAATAAAATTATGTATAACATATGTTTTTTCCAGAAAATCGAAAATTCTGAAGATTAAAGGTCCTTAGACCCCTTGGCTTTTTTGTTTCTACACTTATTTAAAAAAAAAGATTTTTGCGAAGCAATCACAATATTCATCTCTAAAAATCTGTGCATTCATTTGTTTATGTATGTATTGGAACATTTTCTGTGATCAATTATGTAAAAAATCATAATTTTTTTTTTTTTTTTAAATTTGTTTTTAAAGGTATAACATGCTCTAAACATTTGAGTAATTTATAAAATGCTTATCCAATGCACAGTTTTGTTAAATATCTTATCCTGACTGCAAAAAGTATTACTTTAAAGCTGTATCTTTAATAGAAAAAAATCCTTAGGGATTCTAATAACATGAAAACACCAAAAAAAAAAAAAAAAAAGATCACCGAGAAAAAGCAATTTAAAATTTTTCTTTTGCATTAGAACACATAGCGAGAATTACCTAAAACTACTCATAACTTTTTAAGTATTTGAACTAAAGCGATGAAACTTTTCCCCTGTGTTTGGAATAATTTGTAGTTTTGAAATAAACAATAAAATATTTTTTTGATTGTTTGATCATTTTTGAGGTACTGTGATCCCTTAAGCCGAAAAACTTAGAAAACTGCCTAATTCAAAAAATTTTTGTTCTAAAAAATATGAGAATTATAATTCTAGGAAATAGTGGTACCACCATTTCCTAAAATTATAGCTGAAGGATTGTGGTTGTGGCTGGGAGGGGTGGGGGTAAATGTTTAATTTGAATTTTATTTGTATTTTAATCATTTGTATTTTAAAATTGGTCTACTCATACCTAGTATTAGAAAATAGCTACTGCCATGAAATGAAAATAGCTAATCATTGCACTTTTAGCTATTGTATGAAATATGTTATGTTTATAAATGAAAAGTAATTAATATCTATAATTTTTTGAAGATTTCAAAAAAAATCTGATTTAAATTTAAAAAATCCAACTTTTTTGATTTAAAAAAAAAATCACGAACCCTGAAGACATAAAATGCACGCATTTTAGCTCTTATTGCAATTTTACGTGTCAATACCAATAGGTATGTAATAATAGCCAAAAAATTTAACTCTACATGCTTTAGAAAATCTAGGTCTAGTTTTAAAATCCAACTGCTTTAATAATTAAGCTCCCTAATATTGTGTCCCAATTGCTCACTTCCTTGTGTAACGCCTTAGATTCATAAATAAAAGTCACTTTTGAAAATGGTCTTGAATATGTCTAGTAAGGTTTTTGAAAGTTAGAAGAATATTTATTGTTATTGTTTTGGCCACAAAGTGGAAGCCTTGGAAGAAAAGATTTCATTCGTATACTTTTGTTGTGTGATTAAAACAATTTTAAAGCAAAAATATTTTCAAGTACAGTCGACTCCCGCTACAACGCGATTCAACTTACGTGAAATGGCTATAACGCGAATTTTTCTTGAGTAATGAATTTTAGAGCTAACGCGAATTCGTCGTCCACAACACAAATTTTTTTGAAAAGAAGTATCAGCTTTGTTATTGACTACCAAAAATTGATTTCATGAATGTTATTACGTCCCTTTAGCATCACTGACAGTGAAAGTTCCCATATCAAACTAGTCTACTCATTGTGTTGTTAGTACATCAAATAAACAATTAGCATCTTTTATTTATTTATTTTTTTACTCTAAATATTAGAGTTGATGAAATATAATGGCACCTTAGTGCGCTGTTTCATCTATAGTTCGTGAAGATGGGAAGAAAAAGAAAGTTTCTGACAAAAAGAGGGGGGGGGGAGGGTACGATTTTCGATATGCTTGAACTACAAAACGTCGACGGTAGCACAACAATAAGAATGAGTGAATCTTCCATGCATACAATTAAAGATCAAAACAAAAAGATATACGTGCAAGTTCAGAACTTTGTTTCAATATTGAAGCTTGCACAGTCCAAGCAAAGTAATATTATGAAAATGGAAGCTGCTCTCTTGTATTGTTGATTAAAGCATGGCCTCAATAGATAGCGCTGACTCATGCATAGGCGAAGTTTAGTAGGGCCATGTTGAAAGAGATCAGGAAGAGGGGCTGTTGTCACATAAATGAAAACGTAATGAAAGAAAAGACAAAGCAACCGTATTTAAAACTGTATTAGATTTAAATAACAATCTTATCATAGGGCATAAACAATGATCATCCTCAATTTTTAACTTATAAATATTATTACTGTATATACTGTACAGTACTATTATAGTGCAGCTCTTTACTACATGCTGTGCGCATGGGCGGATCCAGGGAGGGGGCCATGGGGGCCATGGCCCCCTCCGAGAAAATTTCAGGTATAGTTAAAATCCTCTTTTTTGGGGCAAAAATGCAAAAAATTTCCTTTGTAATACATACAAAGTCTAACAATAAGGAAAACAATGAGAGGGAGGCCACACTGAAAAAACGATTCAGAAACGTTCCTGGGAAATAATAGGCAGCTGATGTGCCCAATTTCTTCCAGTAACATATCTTGTAAAAACCAGGAACGTTTTCCGCTAAAAGTCAGTACCTTTCTGAAATTAACCTTGAAACTGTCTGAAGAAGTGCGAAATCTCCCCTGTTGAAGCCAGTCATGTCTCTAGAAAAATTAAGTAGGTTCAGTGTAATTGATTAAAACCTTCCTGATTAACCAAACAGGCTCCATAAAAATCAGAACGACCATATCCAAAGCTATGTAAGGAGGAACTAAGCATATCTCTTGCCTGCAAGTCCTGCCTTGTAAAGCAGTAGCTATCCATTGATTTTTTTTCGCTGTCAATGGGAACTTAGTCAATCTGGACAGATCGTAAGCTACCTTAGGCCAAAACACTCAATAAACACGCTAATTCAATCTTCAAACTGGTTGCTAAAAATATTTTCCACAACAGTGAAAAGTCTGCACGCGTGCAACTTATAGCAATTCAGGAAACTTTTTTGTGAAGATACTTGTTTTTACGGGGAAATAGGTGAAAACGTGTGAAATCCCGAGACGTTCCACGGAATTAACCAGTAACTTTTCGGAATTTTTTAACAGTGCATGGCCATACTGAGAAAGTTTCAAAAATAGTTAAAACCCTTTTTTAGAGCTAAATATAAAAAAAATCCTTATTATTCCTCGAAGTTCCCCTCACCGGGGAGCCATAAAACCACACTGAGGAAGTTTCAAGTATAGTTTTTCAAACCCTTCTTACTAGATTAAATTGAAAAAAAAAAAAAAAAATCACTGTAATTCACGTTAAGTCTAACAAGAATGAAAACAATGCTAAAGGGAGGGTATAGCCACCCCACAAAAATATCAAGTGTATACCAAATATTTGGGCTCATTTAGCATAATGGGGGGCGTCTTGTAAGATGTGTTTACTTTCCTCATGGGGGAAGGAAAAGGGATATGTGTTAGTAAATGTCCGATAAAATGTTATACATTTAATGCTTGCGCATTAAGTTGAAGTTAGATCTAAGTTTTAACCTGACTTTATGCAGTGCTATGTAATTATTCTTCATTCCTTTTTTAATATGGGACCCTCCAAACCACTCCTCTTCCTCTTGTTAATATTACCAAAAATAGTCTACAAACCACGTTTTAAAAAATAACTTGTAAAAGTTTCCAGGGGAGGGACCCCATCTCTCCCTTTCGGCAACATCGTTCAAGATCTGCCAAAATTTTGTTTTAAGCGCTTGAGTCTCAAAATATTTCCAGAGCAGATCTCTCCCACCCTAACATCATTGAAAGTCTTCAAGAACTACATTTCTGGAGCTTCAACTTCGAAAAATTGCTGATCCTCTAAAAGTTACTCATGAATCATGGATTGCCTACATTTGCAATTTAAAGAGTTCAATTTTGAAATAAATTTTGGGAGTGACCTTAGAATCTCTTCAACCCTTAACCTTACCAAAGATAGTCTAGAATGCATTTTTAAATCTATAAATTAGTAAAATTTTCTGGGATGGGCCTTTTAATCTCTCCTTCCCTTACCATCACCAAAAATTGTCTACAACAGACTTTTTAGAGCTACAATTTTGAGAGGAGCGCTCCAAACCTCTTCTCCCCTACCATTACCAAAGATTATTAGAATGCATCTTTAAGACTGCAAATTAGAAAAATTTCTTGGTTGTGTGTCCTTGAATTCCTCCACGCATCATCACGAAAAGATCGTATTAAACTGCGTTTTTGGCTCTACAACGGCAAAAAAAAAAAAAAAAAAAAACGCCGGAGAAACCCCGAACCTTCCTCCTCTTAACATTATTGGAGATAATGTTTGCGTTTTTAAGGTTTCAATTTCGAAAAATGGGCAGGGGGTGGGGTCGCACCCAAGCCCTTAATATTACGAAAAACAATCAAAATGCATTTCTAAGATTACAAATAAGGAAATTTTCCTTAGATGGGAACTCAAATCCTCTAACTCTCTCTAACATCATCAAAGATCATCTAAAACTGCATTCTTAGAGCTACTATTTCGAAAAATAGACAGGAGAGCGCTACTGAACCTCATCTCTCCTAACATTACCAAAGATCGCCTAAAATACGTTTCAAAGACTACAAATTCGAAAATTTTCCGGGGGAGAAACCCCCAGGACCCCTCTACTTTGAAGTTAATATTATATTTATGGTTGATTCATATCGGCTTCCTTTTAAATCATAAGTCCTATACAGTCGCCTCAGAACACACTACTGATTACAGGAATACCACTTTGAGGCAACGATATATGCACATGTTTGTGAAGAAAAGAGGAAACTTATTGGGAAAGTTACAGCCTTTGTGGTAAATTTGCGTTGCCTAGTGAAAATTCCTTAATAAATGCTCTAGTTAAAAGTGGGCTATACAGTCGACGCTCGATATAACGACCATCTCCGTCCCAGAGAAAAAGGTCTTTATAATGAGTGGTCGTTATAAGAGGTATAATTAAAAAAAATATACGCAGTCATCTTGCATGCCCCGTTGTTCCATAAAAAAATGGTACTTTTTCAAACATTCCAGTTAAATGCCCAAATTGCTTTTATCGTAGGAATTTTTAGAAAAATCGTGTGCAAAATACTATGACAGAACATTATAGAAATTTAAAGTAGAAAATATAGGGAGGAAAATGTTACACACTTACAAATCTGCTACTACTACTGCTACCACTACATTTTCTGAAGATAAAACCAGAAGCAGATGTTTGCCTTTTTAGCAGACGTGATTTTCGCAAAACATTATTTTCCGTTTCAGACATAGGTGATAAATTATTATTTTTTTTTTCTTTTCAAAGAAACATTTGAAAGTCCCTCGAGAACCGCAAATCTTAAAAACCGCTGGATTCAAACACCAAACTACCAACACATCTGTCAAACTCCCTTTTCTTAGGAACCTGGAAATTTCTCGATTTTTCCTCCCATTATTATTATTTTTTTTTTTTGTGCTAGCTGCGGTGAATGGTAATCTACGCGCACCCCCTCTCAAAGTTGGATTTGACATTGAAAACTTCAGGCAGATGTCCGTAAACAATAATCAAGGCCATTTACACACCCGAAATAGCGTCCGCTGAATTCGGTCGTTGTATTGGATTAGACGATACAGAATGGTCGTTATAACGAAGTTAAATTAACGTAGTGTTCATAGGAACAAAGTTGGGACTTTTGCCACTGGTCGTTATAGTGGGACGGTCTTTATAATGTGTGGTCGTTATAATGAGCGTCGACTGTATTGCTATTTGTGAAATTCAAAAATGTTCCAAAGCATCGAATTTTTCGAAATGGCCCCCTCCGAGAATTCTGTCTGGATCTCCCCCTGGCTGTGCGTACCGTATCGTTTTATTTTATGTCTTTCCCTCCTATCGATCATTCGTTTTGTGCACCTTAAAGTATTTTATGTTGAATAAAACAGCTATTTTTGTTTTTTCAAATACAGTAAAAGTTCAGTTCTTTATGTAAGAAACTAATGTATAGTTGAGGAATGCTTTATAGCAGTTTGAGGGATGTTAACAACTGTTTAAAAGAATTTCGTATGTTTCTAAAAAATTTGTATACATACATTTTTCTACAACTCGAAATTTCGACTTACATGAGGAGTCTTGGAACACATCCCTCCCGTAAGTCGGGACTCGACTGTAACTCTGTTTCTAACAGTTGAAATCCATAAAGCTTAATAAAAGAAAGAACCACTTTTTTTCTATTTAGCTGCTATTTTAACAATATTCATTGGAACGACAAACTATACCAATAGCCTGGTTAGCACATTCAGTTGCTGGTTAGCATGTCAGTCAATAATCAAGCTGAAGGCAGATTCTTCTCATTAAAGCTAAGATTATTTTTTTACTGTTGCTAAAACTAATTAAGCACACCAGCAAGGGTTTGCAAGTGGTGAAGTTCAGCTTGTAAAATGGAGGTAAAAGCTTCAGATAATAAGCTGTAGAGCTGGAGTCAGATGGTCACCTAGGTGTTGAGCTTGGTCATTGACTATTGCAGGCTGATGAGTCCTCAAGAAGGATGAAACAGCAATCTCTGGATGTCATAACCAAGCTGTCGGTAAATGCTTGTGGTTCTGCCTTAACCCCGGCCTGAAGGCTGTAACTTACAATTCGATATTAAATTTATTTATTTATTTTTTCTCCCTTTTCCTCAACTATAAAATTCGAATTTTCTCTTAGGCTTTTGCACTGATACCAAATTCAAATGGAATTTATGATGGGGATTTGACATTTATTGGCCGTGTGATGGCCAATTTGCCATTGGACATAAAACTGAGCAAGTTGATTGTCTTTGGATATGCATTCAATTGCCTTGAAGAGTGTATCATCATAGGTAAGCACTATTTCCATGACAATTGATGTACTGTAGATACGGTGGATACACACAAGGCATATTTGTCATTTGTGTCCTAAAATTAGCTGAAATCGGTTTTTAAAAATATTTAACCTGGATGATATTATTGTTTTGATAATCCTGCAAGGATTCTCACCATTCTGTCTTTAATAGTTTTATCCAAAATGGAAAAAAAATTAATTTCATTTTAAAAAATAACAGTAGTAATAGTAACAATATAGCTGTGTGTTCTATCTGTTACATTTTGTGTTTAGTCTGGGTTTGTTCTATACCTGGGGTGAACCTATCCTGGCAGCATCGGGAAGGCTTCACAGGTCCTTATCACAGCATTATGATGCTGCTGGGTTAGGTTATCCCAACTCTTGAATATCTTGAATCATCGTTCATTTAAAATTAACTTAATTGTAGTAAACTGCAATTTTGTGACCTTTCATGTTGCTCCTGAAGACTTCAAAGACTTGGATGTTTTAAGTTATTTTTTTTCCAGGAGTTACTAGAAAAGGTTAGCTACCTGTTATTAGTAAAAATGCATTTTTTAATATAGAATTTGCTATAATGTGATACACTTTGAAGCACCAAGTACATGCCACAAGCCGCAAATACTGTTGATTCATGTCAGAAATTTTTTTCCTGTTGCTGCCATCTTTCTTTTAGAATTTTATTTCATTAAAGTCACACACCATTGTCACTTTTTAATAAGAATGATTGGAGTCGTTTTGGAGAGGTTTTATGGTTGTTAAATGTTTACTAATACCTATGAGGGAAATGCTATAGAGATTCTCATTTAATGATGTGTAACAAGGTAAATATTTTGAATCGGCATCATGCTATTAAAAAGTGAATGACCTAATGTTACTGTAGTACATTTTACCAGGGTCGCAGAGAGCCAAGGTGGGCCCCTTGTCAGTTATGTCGGCGCTATATGTCTAAAGTATACGCTATATGTCTAAAAAAGTTTGAGATTATACAGCGTATATAGAGTATACCCTATGGGAACACCACAGGCCACAACAGTAAATATCAAAAGAGTAAATTTTACTTAATCTCTACGTTTTCTCTTGTACAGAGTACCCCCCCCCCTCCCCCACCCTTTTTTTCTTTTCTTTTCTTTCTTTTTTTTTTGTGTCAGTGTTGCCTGGCCCTCCCAAGGCCCGGGCCCCAAGTTTCCGACTAGGCTGACATGGCCTCTTGTCAAGCCTGCATTTTACTAAGATTTTGACTTGTGTAATTGAAAAAGCTTTAAGCCTCTTTGGTGGAAAAGAAATTCGGTTGAATGAAGAAAATTGAAAGTGTTTTTTTTCTCTCCCAAATTTACTCCACATTTGAAATTATACTCAACAATTATTTATCTCTTCAACAGCTGCCAGCTTGTCCCTCCAAAGTTTTTTTGCAAGACCATTTGATAAAGCCCTTGAAGCTTACAAGTATGTTTCTTATATCATTAAGTAAAATATTCTATATCATTATTCAGTACATTTATTTATCCATATATATCAAATTTTAAAAATGTTGAATTTTTTTAGGGAACAACTTCTGTGGAGTAAAAACACAGCTAGTGACTGCTTGGCATATCTCTATGCATACAGGGTATGTTTTGAAAAATTGAAAATGCTTTGTAGATTGAAAACATTTTCTGTTATTTTTACAAATCTACTGTGTAAATGTGTTTCATGTCTTATGTTGATAAAACAATAGCTGTGACATATTTGGAAAAAAAACTTAATCATTCCTTTTTAAAAATTACTTAAGAAATATTTATTAAGAATGTTTGTTTTGGTGGTAAATTTTAATGTATAATTGAAGGGCTCGCGGCAGAAATGTGACAAGACACAAGGAGTGACTTTTTGATAAAAATTTTTGTTTCTCATAACTAAAATTGAAATAAATATGACAATGGATTATGTCATTTGGAGAAAAACATATCTGGTTTTAGTGTTGCAAAATATAGAACTTATAATACCTTTAAAAAATTCTACAAATACTTTTTATACAGGGTTCGTACGTGTCATGGAAATCCTGGAAAGTCATGGATTTCAGACCTGGAAAAGTCATGGAAAATTCCTATTTTCATTAAAAGTCATGAAAATTTATTTCAAGTCATGGAAAAATGTCTTGAGCAATAAGAAATTAACAGAAACTAAAAGAAAATTAGAAAATTTCAGTGATTTAACAGTATTTCATGTAAAAGCTATTTACACTGGAAAACTGAACGATCCTAAAAAACGAATCTGAGTTTTAGAATCCTGTTGCATCTGCTTCTGTACCTTTTTTTGTAATGTGGTTTTACTGCTGCTTATTTAGAATTCACAATTTTTTTCAGCTCATAATATAATTTTTTAGAACTGGACTTGCACGTTCTAGATTTTGCCACACCCACTCAAAAAGTATAATTCAATTGCATATAAGTTCGTTTAAAAAGTATAATTCAATTGCATATAAGTTCGTTTCAACCACTCATACAAAATCATTATTAAGCTTGTCAGAGTTTCTCTTAATTTGTTGAAGGCTTTGGAGGTTAAGGTTTATAAAGGTTTAATCGGGCAATATAACAAAGAAATAGAGAATTCTAATACTTAAAATAAAAAAAAAATAATTTACTGAAAAATGAAGCTTTACTTCAATGAATGAAAATACTGTCAAGTTACATAGATTATTAGATACAGTGTAGAGCAGTATTTTTATAAAGTAAATTTTTTTTTTGAAAACTTTGAAATGAATCATTTAACCTTTGTCCCATTTATTAATATTCTGCCCCATTTATTACTACAGTAAAATCTGTCTAAGTTGACCACTTTTTTCTGGCATGGAATTTGCTCTTATCATATAAATCAACCTCTGTAAGTTGACCACCTGTTTATGTTGAACACTAAAGTAGTGCATGGCAGATGGTTAATTTACACAGGTTTCACAGTATTATGCTCTGTTTATTAAATATTTATTAATTTAAACATCTACAGATTGCATTCGCTATTTTTACCTTACTCAAATTAAAAAGAAAAATAAGAATAGTTATTAGTTTCTGTACTATGCGCTGATGTCTTTTCAGTCACAAGTAAATGTTTTGATAAGGTAGTGGCATTCACATAATAGTTTTGCCAATACCCATTGCAGAAAATCGGCAAATAGTACTATTCTTTTCGTGTAACAAAGTCATGAAAAAGTCTTGGAAAAGTCATGGAATTTTTTCATCCAAATAGAGTATGAACCCTGTTTATAAGTTGGAAATTGGCCTACTGAAAAATTCACATCATGTATCATATCATATTATTGCCTCGACCCCTTCAATTCTATGCATTAATTTCACCCAAAGAGTAGGCTTTGGGTGAAGTTTAGGCTCTTCCCCTCCTCATTGATATCTGCATCAATCGAAATTTCTATCTTGTGAGATTTCCTTTATCATTTTCAATTCGGTGGCGAATCAATTGAGAGATAAAAGGAATTACCACTTATTTTAAAACTTTCATGCTTCAAGGAATTGCTTCTTTAAATGAATTCCAGACACTTTTGTCGGATGGCTTTTCATCCATAAGCTCATTACTTTTTGCATTGAAAAAGGCGTTCCCTGTAACGCCGAAACACGTGTCTGCTGTAATTGGCACATTTGTGCTTTTTTTTAACGTTGTTTTTTGTTACTTTACTTGTTAGCTACTATGAATCTCACCAAGCCTTTTCTTTACATATGTTCTTATTTTCCACACATAGAACTTATAACCTTTATCCTTCGTAGTCTGCAACATGCGAACTTTCTTGTGGTAAACTGGTTCGAAATCAATTTTGTCATTTGAAGAACCAACCTGACATTCATTTTATAAAAATAGATAACTTTGTCAATTATGTCCCAATTTGATTGAAATTTTTATATACTTTGCAAGAAAAGTTGCATTAAAAAAATCTCGAAAAAGGAAAAGAAAATACAAAACAGGTTTGAGTGTATAGTAGTTAGAAATTTTCTTAAGGGAATTTTACTGTTGTAGAGACTCTACAGTGTTGTAAAATGAAGGTATCAGAGAATGTTTTCGGCTGGTGAATGAAGTTTCCATCATACTTTTTCCAGTAGTAATAAATCTTACTACTTTAATGCATTAAAAAAAAAAAAAAACATATTTAAAAGTAATTTTTTTGGTAGCTAAAAATTTGTTATAAGACTATATGCATAGCATCAAATATATCCTTGTTAATTTGAAAAATTTTTTTTTAGACGTGGAAAAGGATGTCGGATCAAGGCCAGTTCTTAAGACCTGGTGGGGTGTCAGAAGCAACATGGTGCAGAAATTCATTTATCCAACTCAAGAGGATAAAAGAGGTAGGATTGTGTGATGCAGCTGAGTTTGTCTCAATTGGTTATCTAACCACAACAAAACTTAAATACCTTTCTTTGTTTTACGCAGGCTGATATGCTAATCAAAGACATCAAGAGCAGGCTGGAAAGATTAAATATTGTAATAAGAAAACCAGGCAAAAGCATGACCCATGAACAAGAAGTCTTGATATTGAAGGTTAGTTACCAATGTAATTTCAGAGATTTTTTTTTTTTAATGCAACATTTTTTTTTAAACAGAGAATGCTTATTGTAGCTATGATCTCAAAATGTGTCTCCTTGTAATGCCAGGGGTCGATCCAGGTTTTAATTTTTGGGTCTGCATTTTAAAAAAGAAAAAAAAATGTTTTTTTGTGAACTTTCTTGTTTTTTATAAAAAAGAGCAGTTTTTGGATATTTTCCTTTTTATTTGGGCATTATCCCATACATTTTTTTTGGTGAAAAAAAAAATCTTGTCACATCATAAAGAGAATTTTTAGCAATTACAGTTCAAATATTAAATTTCTGACTCTAAATATTTCTTAATTAATAATTTAAAAGCTATATTTTTATTTTTAAAAAAATAATGTCTTGTTTTCAATAAAGTTGACTGAGCTTACAAATTAGAAAAAGCTGTTTTTACAAATGAAATCTTGTGAAAGGACTACTTTTAAGGTGTGAAATTTTGTGAAGAGGCGGCTTTAACCAGAATTTCATGAAGGGGCTGCAAACAGACCCAATTTGTATCTGGATAGACCTATGAATGCAGAGGTCGGAATTGTGCTAAGATTACTAATATTTTAAAATTTGTCCAAGTAAAAATTCAAGTGTTTACACCAAAAGAAGTGACTCAATTTATTGAAGAATTTTATTAGTATAATGTAGCACTTTGTGTTTTTCTTCGGAATGTTATGAATATACAGTTCTATCAACTGGGACATTACTAAAGGTTAACTAAACTTGCTGAAAAAATAAAATAAAAGTTTAAAAAACTAAAAAAACATGCTTTATAGTAGCAAAACGAACTAAAAAGTTAAAAATAATCTTTGGATGACAAGTATATAAAGTAATTGACCAAACACTTAATTTTACTGTAGTAAAAAAAACTTGGGGTGGGGGGGCTGCCTATTTACATTTTTGCATGGATAACAAGTGGAAGAAATTTAAGACAACTGATAAGAAGCCCCCCACGCTTTTTTTTATTGCAGTAAAATTAAGTGTTTGGTCAATTACTTTATATACTTGTCATCCAAACATTATTTTTAACTTTTTGGTTCATTTTGCTACTAAAGCGTGTTTTTTTAGTTTTTAAAACTATTATTTTATTTGCATCAGACATTTTGAATGTTTCTGGTAAATTCATGTGCAAACATTGTTACGCTCCGCAGCTCTGATTTGTATGTTTTAAGTAATTGTAATAAGCCGCTGACTATTTGTCCAAAGGACAGTTGGACCCACAAACATATAAGTTAAGCTAATAAAACCGCGTTAATTAGAATAAACTGATAACTTATCGTTAATAAATTCATTTGATTATACAGGGATGAGATTTTTCCGGCTTTTTCTGTTGACTTTTAAAACCTTTCCTCCTTTTTTTGCCTCTTTCAAGCCTTATTTTTCTCAAAAATCGGAAAAAAATACGATTTTTTAAAATTTTCGGTTTCCAATTTCTTACTTGTTCTATTTTTTCACCTTGAATCTTCGTCCTCCGCGATATCTGCCAAAAACGTACGTTTTGGAATCATGCCAACGACGTCAAACACGTGCTGCGCCGAAAGTTGCATGCCTGAGATTTCAATCTTTTTGCATCCTGAAAGTATTTCAATTATTTTTATTGTTGAGTGGTTTTTTACTCTTTTCTACCTTATATCCGCTTATTTTATTCATCATTTCAATAATATTTTTATTTCTTTAATTTATTTTAGAAAAAATGCAAAACTCAATCAAAATATGTGGCTTAGCACCCACAGTCTCGAATTTTTTTTTTTTTTAAACTTGGCATGGCTGCTTTTTTTGTGTATTTAAGAAAGTGTAAAAAATATTTATGGTGAATCTCAAATGGTTTAGGTTTTACAACCTGTTAAAAGTTTTGAGATTTCATAATTAAATGAGGCAACTGCAAGTTGTTCTTTTTATTCCAAAATTGTATTAGGAAGTTTTCAAAAACAAATTTTAGGTTCTAATGCAAGGAAAAAGATAACTAATCGTTTATATACATATATATTTATTTATTTTTAATTATTACTATGAAAAGTATGTTCTACCACATAAAGAAATTTGAGATTTTTCTCTCTGTTGTAAATTTTTACTTTACAAACATCTAATTTTAAAATTTATGTTCTCACTCGTTTAACACTATAAACTCAAATGTTTTTAATGAAAAAAATGTATTTTTCTCTAAAAAATATGAAAAGTTGACACTATTGTGTGATGCAGCCAAGATTGAACTCTGGCTCCCCCAACCCTTTGTTCAAGGACTCGGGTTAGAAATTGTTGCCTCTTTTCAAAATTTAGATTTATTTAGGAATAAACACCCTTGCAAGAAATGGTACAATGCCGCAAATTGTACAAAATTATTACTCATATTTAATTAAATATGTATTACCTTTAAAACTGGTAAATTAGCCATTTTTTTTTGTTGAATTTTTGGATATCATGGCTTCCAGGTTCTATTTTTAAGCGTTTTTGGATATCATCCCTTTCACGAAATTTTTTTGGATATCCCCTTTTACGTAATTTTTTGGATTTCCTCCTTTTTGCTCTCTGACCACTCTCATCCCTGATTATAGAACATTGCATTTTCATCGGGTCTGAGGTTGCATTCCAAATTTTAAAAGAATCTGACCACAAAAAGTGGGAGAAAATTGAATTATAAATTTAATTTCAGTGTAGACGGGATTACAACGCACGCCCAATGATTTCCGGAGGTGGACGTCAGCGAAGACTCACGCCTTAGACCACGAACGCTCATAAAGTGGTGGAATGTACTAACAGTAATAAGCCACTGGCTCTTAGTCTAAAGTTGTGCTCTTACTCACAAACCTACAAGTGAAGCTAATAAAAGCGTGTTAATATAGAAGAACAATGGATAGAATTGGGTAACTTTTTATAGCAATAGATAAAAAGAGGTTATTTTGTTTCTAGCGCAAAAAATAAAATCTTGATATGACCTTGGGAGACATGATATGAGAAAAGTGTTTATAAAGCTAATGCATACTCAAACATCTGTTTCACGCCAGTTTTAGTTAAGCAAATTAGACCGGACTGTAATTGAGAAAGGTTTCCACTCACAAAACATACTTAATACTCCTTGTTTTAGAGATGTATGCATATTACTCTCTACACTTTGTGACATAGGAATAGAAATCATTTATACTACTACATCACAAAACGCACAAAAAAAGCTCAATCAAACTGTCCTATTTATTTTTATGGTTATACAGCAATATCTTTCTTATTGTCAAGCATAAAGATACAAGATATTTTTTGGAAATAGAATTGCTTGAAACTGCAAAATAATCAATATTTTTGACTTTTAAAATTGCTACAATTGTATCACTTTATTCAGCTGTTATTAATTTAGTAAAGAAATGAATTATAAGCAATGTGGTTTTCAGATTCTCATTGCTGGAGCATTTTTTCCTCATTATTATCTGCAAGAGCCTCTTGAAGAGACGCAGATCCTAAGAGAAATTAATGACAATGATCCCTACTCTACTGTTGTTGTAAGTAATACATCGATGTTTATTAAAATTTTGTTAAACTTAGTACAGTTTAAGATTAGGAAAATAATATAGTTATTTATTTTTTGTCATTAGCTGTCAAATCTCCCTCCAAATCAAGGTTTGCTGTATGCTTGTGCTGTGAGAGACATGCTGAGCTGCTGTAGCACTCATTTAAATATTGAATTTGAAGAAAGAAAGTAAGTTTACTTAATTAGTGAAGCTGAAAATCTTCCCTGGATTTAATTTTTACTTACGGTATTTTACGTTTTGAAGCAATTAGAATAAGATTGCTTTGTGAGAGCAGAACTGGGAAAAGAGCAACAAAACTTAACATTGACAAAACATGTGGGAAACTAGTGAAAAAATTGGGATTGTGTTAAGAATTTTGTTTATTATTTTATGATTTTTATAAATTTTTAATGTTAAATATTCCGAGTTAAAATACAGGGTGGTTATAAAATAATGTGAGTTGTTCAGAGCCCTCTAGCGAGTAAACTATTGGACGAAACATTGCCGAATTTCATGGACATAAACAGTAGACCATGGGGGTTTCGATTTCTGAAATAAAAAAAATTAGTACCCAAAATTGCCACCAGGGGAAATTTTGGCGTTGATATGGTGTATTACTGTGACTATTGAAGGATTAAATGCTAACTGATAAAATATGCATCAATTTTATTCACAAAATAAGATTTTTACCAACAAATGAGGTTTAATATGACCAACATCGAGATTTTCCAGGTACTGCATACAATGCACAATATTTTTCACACCTCTGGAAAGGGGGGGGGAATTCATTTCGCCTACCTGTAACATTTTTCTAGTTTTGAAAGTTGACATATCGAGAACATGTCGCAGATACACAACACCCTTAAGAAATCCCCATGGTTAAAAATTACAAGGTGAAAGATTGGGCGACCACGGTCACCATACCGTAGGAAATGGATGATTAATGAAACCGCTATCAAAGAAATGTTGCCGCCATACACTCAGTACCTAAAGCCCAACATGGGGTGGTGCACCATCTTACATGAATATTATTCAGAAAGAAATCCTTGCTGCCGCGCAAAATTTCTTCCTCACGACTTTTGCATAGGCGGATTTAAGACTGAATTCTGGGGGGGGGGGATTTTTTTTAGCAACATTTTTATTGCCAACCCCCCACCCCCATGTTTTTTGTTGGCCCTCGGGAAAAGGACCAACAGATGTGGAATGGTAAGTTCGGGAGAAATGAAGCAATGGAAACTGAATTTCAATTTAAATAACATTTTATTTAAAACATATGTATAAGTATAAATAGGGAAAACAAATATTCAACATTTATAAAATCAAATCCCCATTAACAAATTAAATATCCCCCCCCCCCCAACATATATCAACAAGAAATATCACATTATTCGTTTTCTCTAAATTTCAGTTCTAAAACGTCCTCAATAAACAACCCTAAACAGCATGCCACATTTCCAAGAAAAAACTATTGGAAAAATTTCATACCCTTGTAAGTCCACACACAAGCACTTGGCACACAAAACATGAAGGCCACATCCATCAATAGGATGAACTTTTGAGTTGAAAAAACCACAAGTCCACTCGTGGACGACAGACCATCCTCTGTCAATGGTCACTGCATTCCAGGCACACCCAAGTGCTTGTGTGTGGACTTACAAGGGTATGAACTTTTCCAATAGTTTTTTTCTTGGACTTTACTAACAATGTGGTATGCTGTTTAGGGTTGTTTTAATGAGGACGTTTTAGAACTGAAATTTAGAGAAAACGAATAATGTGATATTTCTTGTTGATATATGTTGGGGGGGGGGGGGGGGAATATTTAATTTGTTTATGGAGATTTGATTTTATAAATGTTGAATGTTTGCTTTTCCTATTTATACTTATACATATGTTTTAAATAAAATGTTATTTAAATTGAAATTCAGTTTCCATTGCTTCATTTCTCCCGAACTTACCATTCCACATCTGTTGGTCCTTTTCCCGAGGGCCAACATTTTTGTCTGTTTCCTGCGATGCATAAGTCCATGCTTTACTTTTTTCTTCAAGAGAGTGACGCAGGGCTCCCTTTTAAGTGGGAAATAGAATATCTCCAATTTTAGGGGGCCGGGGGTTTCTCCCCCGGAGAAAATTTTGTAAAATGGATCTAAAATTCTGCATTTTGAAGTCTTATAAAGGTTATTGAATAGACATAGAAATTGATAACTAGATTATACAGTTGTACAGTATTGTTCAAACTTTGTAAGAAACAGCCATTTTAAGTTTGAAAGTAAAAATAAACTAGATTTCTCATTACAACAACCTTTTTTTAATTATAAGTAGTGCAGAAAACAGATTAACAATATGCAATAGAAGTAATTGGAGCCTACTTTGCTTGGGATTTTCAAAGACTTATCCAATTATTTTCAAGGACTCTAGAATAAATAAAATTATTTAACGCACTTCATTTGTACTTTCCGGTCTCTGGTATTTTAGTACTTGATTGTAAAATTTTGCAGTCCTGTTCTAACTTTGGGAGAAATAGCTATTTTAACTTTAAAAGGAAAAAAAACCCATAGATTTCTCATGACAACAACTTTTCTTCAGTTGCAAGTGGGGCAGAAAACGAAAAGAAATAGAAGTAGTGTATACTTTTTCCGTGTTAAACAGATAGACAATATGCAGAAGAAGTAAGATAAAAGCGTTCAATACAAAAGAATTTCCAATACTGCATTTGGGATTGAATAAATAGCAATATATGAAACATGTGAGTCTCAAAAATTTATTTCAAATAATATGTTACAAACGTGAGAGCCATGATTTTTATATTTTTAATGCAGGATGTGGCAAGGAGCTGAATTTGACATATTTTGGCATTCCTCCCCCTCTACCATTTGTTAGAAATTTTAAAATTTAAGGTTTGTAGCCACACGTTTTCAAATATTCAAGGTTTTCATGCACTTAAAAATGAAATTAGTTTTTTCAAGCAATTTCCATTTTTTAAGGAACGAATCATGAATTTTTTTTGGGAGTTAGGGACCCACTTCAAAGCAGGGGCCCTAAGCAATAGCTTGTTTATCTTATAGGCAAATTCGACCCTGTTTGTAATTCACTCTTACCTGCAAATTTTTGCTTGATTTTTTGTAATTTTTACGAAAATGCGTCAGTTTTTACGGTTAAAGGATTTTTACGATTTTACCAATCTTTGTTACATTTTCATAGATTTTTATAAAATTTCAGCAAATTTTTCCAAAGCTTTTGATGACTCAATTATTTAGATTTTAATAACGACGAGAACTGACTCACTTAGACTTAGATGATTATGACTTACCTTACTTTTTAAACAGAATTTATAAAGTAAGTAAAACACTACTCTCCCTCTAAGTAAAAATATTCATTTAATCAGAACACTCAGATAACTGAAATTTATTCAATTTGCGATAGTATTTATAAAAGAAAGAGAGAGAGAAGGGAAAAAAACTATGTTTTTTAGAATTTCTCAAAAGGCCAATTAATCTACTAAGAACATAAATATTATGCACAAATATACTTGAAATGTGGACACAAATCATAACGAGTAGATCGTTCTGTTAGCGCGAATGGGGGGAGGGGGGAGTTTTTCCCCTTTGCTTTAGGGGTTCTAATTTGTTAAAATAATTGTCAATTATTATAAGTGTTGCAGCTTTATGTATAGCTCGTTTAGCCTATATTTTCATTCATATACTTGCCCAAATGGTTTTCAGTCCAAAATAGTGAATTTAGACACATTTTCAGCACCCCAGTGACAGCTGTACTATTTGTATTTAATGTTCGTTTTTTTTTTCCTTTTTTTTTTCTTCCATCAGAAAAGGACATTCGTTTTTCTCTTCATTTTCATTGAACTATTCAAAAAATAAGTCATGATTTTTTTGTTTTAAGATTTTGGAAGATGTGTTTTTACTACATAAAGTCCTCCGAAAACTGGGGGGCATTGTCCCCTATGCTCCCCCTCCCTATAAATCCACCCATGCCCTTCTGAACTATTCAAAAAAGATAAGATAATTTTTTTTTTAAATTTTTGGAAGATGTGTTGTTACTACATAAAGTCCTCCCAAAACTGGGGGGCATTGCCCCCCTCTGCCCCCCCATAAATCCGCCTATGAACTTTTGGTAAAAATCTTCTCTTGTTACAAATTGAAATTTCTTGTTGATTTTATTGAACCTCATTTGTGAGCAACAGTTATTTGTAGCAAAAAACTTGGTGTGTGCTTTTAATTGGCATGTTTTGGCATTTAATTCTTTAGTACTAGCTGCATGCCCGGCGTTGCACGGGCTACGTAAAAAACGAAAGAGATGTCCAATTGATGTTTTTGCATTACTCTGACATCAGTTTCTAAAGCGCTAAGGAGTAAGTAAATACGCGTAATGCAAGGTTTGCAAAACACCAGTAGAGCATATTTTTGGCAAAAATCTCTTTAAAGTTAATCATAGTTATCAATAATGCAAGTTATGCGTATTTTCAATTAGCACATAAGATAAAAATACATGCATTATCAATTATAATCTGTGCTCACTTTAAACTGAATTAAATCTGATAGACTATATCTGAAACATTTGTATGTACAATTACGATCAGCTTTTTACATAAAATGACACATACTTTTTGGTTGCTTACGTGAAACTAAAGCACCAAGACTTAATAAATACCAATTAGCATTAATTTAATACCAAGTCATCAGGTTCGAATTAACCTTTAGTTAAAATCCTTAAAAACAATATTTTTGTTCAACTCTGTTTCACTTAAAGAAATTCAAACTATCTTAGTTTAACATGTTCTTTTAACGATACAAACTGTATTTCAAAAATAGAAACAGGAAGGAAAAAGAGAGTTATTACAATTCGAAAACTCACAAATGTGACAGGAAAAAGTCCAACAAAATAAACATAATTAGTCGCACATCCTAAATGTACCAAAATATGAGGTCGGTGAATAATAAACTTACACTACAATCAATAAACATAGCTATAGAAACAACTTTCATATACTGAAAAGAGTTAAGAACGTTGAATGTAAAAAATAAAAAAAGGACAGACGATAAAATAAAGGCTATGTCCGAATACGGCAACCAATTTTAAACTAATTTAAAATGAAATTCAAGATGAAAACGTTGTTTTAAGATTTGGACAGCAGCCAAAAAAATCTCTTTTAAAACAATTATTAGAATTTTACTTGCTCACGCATATGCAAAATGGCAACAGGAAAGAAATAAAAATTCCCGAATAACGTTATGTTAATTGACGTTTTAATTAATATCTCCGCTAATTAAAGTCGCACAATTACGAGATTGGTCCTATTGTTTTCTTTGGAAAATTTTGAATTGATCGGTATCTCGTTTGACTCCCGATTCGCAGTGGTTCTAGAGAAGATAGATCTTCAGACAGACAGACGGACGCGAACAGATTTTAATATTATAGTGGATTCCCAAGTAATATACTTTTGCAGCGCCGAAATTCCCCCTGGTGGTGACTTTTGGTACTATTTTTTTTATTGTATAAATCGAAATCCCATGGTCTGCTATGTACGTTCATGAAATGTGGCAATGTTTCGTCCAATACTGCAATTGCTAGATGGCTCTGAACACCTCATGTTATTTTATAACATGACGTGTATGATCAAGAACACTTTTTTTTTTCATAATAGTGAATTAAAGATTAAAAGTAAACTTTGAGATTGCTTACTCTTAAATCAAGTTTCTAATAATAATAAAATAAATTAAATAATGAAAAACTGTTATTGAAATAGTGAAAGGTTCAATTAGTAAGCTAATTACAGTTGACCCTTGTTTTACGCAGGGGTTACGTTCCATGGAAATTGCTGTGTAAATCAAAACCGCTTAAACTGAGACCTAACATTACTGTTAAAGTAGGGGTTAGGTTCTGTAGATAAAAAAATGCTTCATTCTAGTGATGACTAATTATACAGTAAAACCCCTCCTAACGGACACCCCTCTTATACGGACATTTTTTTATTCCCCGATTCCAATGCAAATAACATTATTAAACCCCTGTCCTGCGGACACCCCTCTATTACAGACAAAAAAATTTGTCCCGTTACTGTCCGCATTAGAGGGGTTTTACTGTATAATAAGTTTAATGTGTACTTATATCGATTTCTATGCACAACATGCATAAAGAAAACATAAATTAATTTCGTGTTTTGTTTATAAAAAAAGGAGCTTGTCTTATGGCAGTCATTTAGAATTCTCTGTAGTTCTTTGCAGAGCATTAACGCATCCATGATGCATTAATCCATCCCATTTCCGTGATAGAATCTCCCTTCACTAACAAATCAGAAAGATCATTTCTATTGTCTAGAATGGCTCAAATTTTTCAATGTGAACGTTTTTGGTTGTGTGCCATTGATGTCAGTAATCGGTATCCGCATTGGTTTTTTCATCCTTTGTCACTTTTAAAAGCTCTTCTTCCAGTGAGTTCTGAGCTGTGTGAGTTTGATAACTTTACTTCTGGGAAGAGCTCTAAAACCAATAGCATAAAATGTTTCTAGTGGCCCAGGCTCGATTATCAGCACGCCATAATGCAGTTTATTACGTGTAATCTAGGAGTTCGGTCTTTAAAAGAGGGGAAAACTTTATCTATTTGCATTGCCGCATCCCCCGTAAAACCGAAACTCATCCGTGTAAAATAAAATAAAGGGGTCAAATCTTAAACTGCGTATAATCAAAATTGCGTAAAAAAGACCCATGTAAAACGAGGGTCTACTGTAAATTTTATTGAAAAGTTTTAAAAACATCAAACAAACATTAACTTCATTAATTGCCGAGTGAACTGTCCTATTAGTTAAAACTTGCGTTATGCAGATGTAAATATTCAATTTGAGTTCTTTGTAAATTTTGGCTTTGTTTTATTTTTAGTTTTGCTTGCTTAAGAAGTAAAAAGTTTCATGGTTTTAAAGATTTAATAATTAAAATGTTAGTAAACGTTCTTTTCTGTCACTCACATTCAAATATTTTGGTTTCTTATTTGCAGAGCTTATATCAGATTTGAGCGAAATCATGAAGTTCCTTCCAATACTGTTCTTCCTGCTGTCTACTTGGCTGTTAAGATGAGGTACTGATAGTTTTGTACTTTTTAAGAAGTAAAAGAAGTATTATAATCATATAAAAAGACAATCTGTTACATTTTTGCCTAAATTTCCCAATTTTTGCACTTTTGGTGCTTCTTAAGATACGCCATTTATTACATCACAGTACATCCAGGCTATTATGCATGGTTTAAATTTATCATGTATTTAAAATATTTTTTAAGTACATATTTGATTTTCTGCCAAATTCATAATTTTGTGGTAGAAACTGCAGCATTTTTGCATTTTACGATCTGTATATCTAATGTAACTGTATTTTTTTCTGTTGTCTAGATTTGATTTCAAAATTTGAAGTATGAGAAATAGGAATGCTGATAAAAAAGTGAATTTAAATTTATAATAATGCTATATGTAGCTTAACTAACAATGAAAGTTCCTACTATAATAAAGCTAAATTCTGTACTGCTTTCAAATTAAATGCTTTTATTTTCAGTAACCTTTAACAATTATGTTACAAATGTGCAAGAAGCAAAGTCAGCTATGATTCATCAGTAAATATGTGTCCTAATTAGATAAATAATTTTATGAAAAATGTTTGAAATACAAAGTTCTATGTTCTTACATAGTGTAAAAGCATTTATCTTTGCAAAAATGAAGATATTTGGGATTTCTGAGCTGAAAATTTTGCAAATTTTATATTCAAGGCAAATTTAATTCATAAAAAATATTTCGCACAGCTGAAGTATTCATGATTACTATAAACTACTGAAATTCATGAAAATAAGTGCTTGCGACTTTTCTTTTTTTTTTTAACCGACTTCAAAAAGGAGGCGGTTATCAGATCAGTTCATACCGTATGTTTTTTTTTTTTTTTTTGGTCCACTCACAGTGTCTCACCTAGTAAACCGATTTTGATGATTATTTTTTTAATGGATAGGGGATGGCTCAACTTAGGTCCCATTACTTTGCTTGACCATATTTGTCCTTTAGAAAAAAGTTATGGGCAAAAAACAACAAATTTCATGCAATTTCCCTATTAAATGATTAAATATAAAACCCATTGTTATGAAAGTTTGGTGCCATACGACAGTAACATTAATAGTAATTGTAATGATAATTTTGAATGAAGGCTTCTCTGAATCAAGCATCAAGTTTCTTCAGGGGGATATTTCGATAATTGGGAATCTGGCGCTGTCGTCTCATTTTTGGCATAAATAATTTGATTTTGGTAACCTTGCTGATTTATAGTAAGCCTATGTGAATTATCGAAATCTTCCCTTCTTCAGTGCTATTGCTCCATAGTGGGGGTAAACCTAACCTGGAAGCGAGGTGATGCAGTGATTAGGATCTGCTTAGCCTTCACAATGCTACCATTTGGTTTGCCTCAACTACACAGTAGTATTTTTATCGTTATCATCTACGCCAATAACAGATGATCAGGGCTAAGTAAGAAAATACAGGATTGCATAACAAGCAACTTGTATGCTGTGAAATGGAAACTAGTAAGGGAAAACGTAATACTTAAATGGTTATAATTAAATTAACTACACATGAATTCCAGAGAGGAACAAAGATAAGTTTTTAGTGCCAATCGCCTAAAGTTTAATGCGTGTTTATAGTTTTTTTTTTAGTATGGAGCATTTTTATGAAAAAAATAAGGCGAAGTTTCGTGATGGTAACTTCTTACTATTTCTGAAATACCTACATTTACACTAAAAAGAATGAAATAAAAAAATTTTGAAAAAAAAAAAAATAGAACCGACTTCAAAATTGCTCTAAAAAGTGAAAAATAATTTTATGCTTTAAACACCATCGATAATGCTTTTAAACATAATTTTTGAAGTTGGCGCAAAAACGGTAAATAAAATCATTCACAGCCGTAACTCAACTATAAATTTAACCAGGCCCAGTTTCTTCACTATCACATACATTATGCATTGATGACAGCATATTTGAATAACGATATAAATCTTTCATTCGTAACTTTGGATGCTTTTCTGAAAAAAATATGAACGAAGCATGGTTACACTGGATTTTACGTTTTGTTTTTGCGCCAACTTCAAAAATTATGTTTAAAAGCATTATCGATGGTGTTTAAAGCATAAAATTATTTTTCACTTTTTAGAGCAATTTTGAAGTCGGTTCTATTTTTTTTTTTCAAAAATTTTTTTAAATATATTTATTTACTTTATTTATTTCTCTAAAACTTTTAATATAGTTAAAAAAATATTTTGAAAGAAACAAAGCATAGAAAAAAATTGCCTGTGAGTCAGATACCAATTTGTTCTAACCAGATCTTTGTTAGGTTTATTATAAATGTAAGATTTCCTGAAGAATTTCTCCAAATAAGGAAGCAATTTTTTATCAGATTTGTAGTAGTGAAAATAAATTTTCTTTTACATGTAGTTGCTATCATACAGAGTTCGAAAATATCCGATATTTTGATATATATCGGATATTTTGATATGCAGTCAAACCTCCCTTAACGGACACTCCCCCGTTAGCGAACAGTTTCTGAATCCCCAGACCCTCGAGATAGGCGTATAATGTATTTCACTCCTCGTTAGCGGACAGTAAATTAGCCGAGTTTCTTTTTATTTTTCTGTGTCTGGTAAGCTTTTGTGACTAGCATTTTTTCTACTCCTTTATGATGTTCTGGGGCTAACCAGTACCGATGAGAGAATTAACACCCCTTTTTCTCCGAAAATAGGAGCCTTTTAAGTCGAAGCTTGTGAAAGTTTTGTTTTCATTTCATGCTCAAAATTCGAGCAAAAAACAAAATCTTTCTCCTTTTATGCAGTACCTTGCTTTATTAGTTTGCATGGGGAAGGAAGGAATTCATTCAATAAAAATACTCTCGTGCAACTTAACAGCATCTCCCCCCCCCCCCCCCCAATCCTACTAGATTTTGGGAGACGAGCGTCGGCGCTGTGTAGTTTTACTCCGGACGCTGATGAGGAATCAGCACAGTATTTCCAGATTAAGTGAGAAGTAGCTGATTGGGCTACATTTTGCTACGATCTAAAACAAAAAAGGTGCTGAAAATCAATGACATTGATTCCATTGTGTTTGACTGATTTTGTTCAGCTAGAGGAAACAATTAACAAATGCCTTCCTATTTTATTTTCCCGAAAAATTCAGCAGATTATTTACTTATTAATTAAGTTCACTTGAAGAGCAAACATTCAAACAGTGTTTTCTCCAAAAATGAAAAAAAATGAGTTAGTGATTTTTCTTTGAACTCAACATTAAATGGTACAAAAATATGCTATTGTTTTCAACCAAAACATATTTTTTCCCATTATAAACCTATTTATAAAATTCAGGTTTCATTCAAAAAGTGTTTCCTCCAGAGCCAGTTTCCAGTCAAACAGTGATTCCTCCAGTCAACCAATCAGAGCTGTTCTTACTGATCACGTGACCCAGCTATTTCCCAATGTGTCTAGTGTTTCAGAGGTTATGTTATTGTTTGCTTGGTGCTATGTTGGTCTGTTTGTTTATTTTAGAGTGGTGTGCTTTTACCTAAATTTTTATTATTAATTTAGGGATGGAAGAAATAATAGATGCACATTGTGAAAAGTGTTGTCTTACAATCTCTTCCTCTTAACCATGGAATATCAGTTGAAGAGAAAAGAGACGTAGACAAACTTTTAAACTTAATGTATGGCGAAGAGTGGCAAAATCCACCTGATTTTAATTGGTACAAAGACATTATTTATAATTTACCTGCACGCAATGATGAAACGGAGGAAGTAGTGTGCGATTGTTTGGATGAGGATTATGCAGGACAATTTTTTTTCACATATAAATTTCTAGCTTTATTTTATAACAATCAGTTTTATTATGTCATTAATTAGTTTTATTCCATTAAAAAATGTAATCGTAGCAATTTAAGTTACTATCTTTTTCATTCAAAAAGGGTTTTATCCACATTGAAAACATTCAAAACACGTTTCCTCCTTTGAGTTCGGTCAAAACATGATTTCTCCAAATTTCAAATGCATTTTTCTAATTCATTTTAAGTTTATTAGGTAAAGTACGCCTACAAGTCTTACTAGTAATCAGTAATACAACTAAAAAAATGATAATTGGGGTCTAATACGAGTTTTTTTTAAATATATTAGTTTTTTGTGTTTCCTGAAAAACTGTATCCGAAGGAGAAAACATGGTTTGAATGTTTGCTCCTCACTTATAAAAGCAATCTTCATGAATTTAATTTCAAACTATGCACTGTAGGTGTAGGTTTAAAATACAAAATTAAAATGCCATTGTAAATTCAGACTCTCCAATAGCGGATACTCCCCGTTAACGGACAGAAGATGTGATCCTGATGGTGTCCGTTATTGGGAGGTTTGACTGTATATCCAATATTTTCAATTAGCACAAACTAAAGTCTTCAAAATAGTAACTGCATCCTCAAATCTCTCTTTAATTTCTTATATTATAATTGCAATATGTAGACTTAAAATTAATGTTCCTTTCATTATTGATATCTAATATTTCAGTTTGTATTTCTATCAAATTTAATGGAGTTAAATTTGCATTAAGCTGTTTTAATCATTTTTCTTCTGTTGGCTGCATTTATTGTTATATGATTAAAAAATAAATAATATGCATTAGTCGGTGCAGTCATAAGACACATTCTTTTTTTTTGAGCAATGTTTAAAATTTAATTTGGCACTTTTAATGTAAATTGAAATTGTTACATTACTAATATTTTTATAAATATTAAACACAAGTAAAAAAGGAATATTCCATAACTTTTTTATATTAATGATGTATTATACATTATAAAATATACTAAATAACTTTTTGGTTATTTTTAATAATAAATAAACAAAATTACTGTGATTAACATACTTTTTATATTGAAAATACCATAGTTGAAAAAATAAATATCGAAAATATCAAAATATCATGATATTTTTAGAATAAATATCAGATATATATTGGCGAACCCTGCGTATCATCTAAGTTGCACTCTTTCAGAAAACTCCAGAAAGGTCCCTCTAAGCGAGCAGGATTTGAACTGTCTGTTTTTAGTCCAGAAGAGGCGGACAGGAAAATGAAGCAAATGGAAAAGCTTATGAATGCATCATCAGAAAATTCTTTACATTCACATAGGTAAGTTATTACTGCCTTTGAATCATATCATATCGATAGTTGCCTTATCCAGTCCGAACCACTGAAACTATTTAATACAAATACAAAAAGTGCCGACCAGCAACAGGCTCTGGGCCCAGCTAGGCTAGTCCTATACTCGACTGCAAGCCTACTCAACCATGGAGAAATGAGATGATGCCAAGCGAAGGAAATAGTTCCTAGCTCCTTGTCCGATATTCGGGTGAAAATACGCTATTCGCTTTAGAAATCGGATTAGTTAGTTAAGCCTATGCTTCCTTTTTTTGTCATAATTATGTCAATCGTTAAATATTTTCAATTTTACCAACGAAACAGTGCGGAGCGTTTTATCCATTTGAAACAAACCCGCCAGCCAATAGCAGCTGAGGTGGCGACCTCCTCTTATTCGTTAGTGCGACGTTTTATCTGTTTACTCGTTTCTTCTTCAACGCGTTGTGACGTCATAGTCAACTTAAGTTGCAAGCAAGTATAGTCAATTATCATTCACCCCATCCACACCCAAAACATCTACCCCATTGCAAGTAATAGCTTATGCATCTCACGGTATTTTGACATAGGAGTGTCGTTACAAAACTTGTTTAAAGGTTAAAATTTATAAATACATATTGGAAAAGCACATTTCAAAAGACATGAATGTCATTTTTTTTTTATTTACTTCATACTGTGCATGTAATAGCAGTCAAAACATCAAAAATACAACTTTTATCCTTACGGACTCTACATTGAATTTTTCTTCAATAGTGACTTGAATTGAATTTAAAGCCAGAGCTGATGCTTGGGACAAATAAAGTAAAGGGTCATCTCTGATACAGATAGTAATTTTAATAAAAAAGTGTTTTCATCAAAAAATTATAAGTTGTGAAAATGATGATTGTAGAGTTAACAAAATAGAAGATAAGTTTTGTTAACATTTTTATTTATGCATTTTATATCACAAAATTGAATATTTTTTAATCTCACATATAGTGCTACAATATTCTAAAATAAGTTTCATGATTATATTGAAATCGAAGCTAATTTACTTTAAAACACAAAATTAAGTGCCCAAAATTGGCAGAAAAAAAAAAGAAGAAAAAGAAAAAAATCCTACAAAACAGTAAAATCCAGGGAGAAAACAATTTTTTTCCAAAGGCGGTAAAAACCGGTAAATACCATGTATAGTAAAAACTATGCCAACTCCATGTGCACTGTACAGCCACATCACCCCATAGAACCTCTTATTACCTAATAGTGATGGGAAAGAATGCAATATTGGTTGAAAAGATGTCATAAAATTCATTAACCTCCTATATTTTATTCTACAAAAGCAGTTAGAATTTTGTAGTAAGTTACCGCCCTAAGACAGGGCTAAGGCCGAAATCTATTAGCTACCATTTTGTTTGGATCTCTTGGCTCCCTCAGAGGTTTTTCGCCTCCAGCTCAGGTAATTCCTATTCCGGGCTGATGAGTGCTAAAAAGCACGAAACTGCATTCCTCGGATGGAATAACTGAGCTGGCGGTGTATTTTGAGCTGTTAGAATTTGTTTATTTGTCAACTATTACACATCTTATTTTATTTCTTGACTAAGGACTGGTCTCACTTGCTTTTGTGCTTAAGTAATTTATCTGCGCTTGCATTTATTGATTCAATTGAATGCTGTTTGATTTTCAAAAAAGCGTAGGGTAACAGCACCCGTAACAAACATGCTTAAGACATCGCTATCAGGTTAACTCAATTTTCTGAGCCTTTTAATGTAAGTAGACTTTTAAAACTATTTTTCTCTCGTGCGACTACATCTCATTAACGTTTGGCTGCTTCTGGATCCTCTGCATGAGTTAATTCTGCGTTTATTTGCTCAATTTCGAAAGACGGTCCCACCCCTCCAGTAACAGACACCGAGAATTCTGATGATACCCAGTGACAGATAGGTTGAGGAAAGGATGAGTAACGACGAAGTTCCCCTTTTCTCTTCAAAATGTGCAAAAGGTCTTTAATTTTAGAACTAAAGCCTTATTAAGTTCATATTTACATGAAACACCGGCAGACCTTGTGGTGGCTGTTCATAACCTTCCACCGCTGCCTTGTAAATGCCAACTGGCTCTTGAAATTCACTCTGATAATGCTGGATGGTTGCACTGTATTTATTCATGGGCCACAGCAACGTCAGTTACCCACCTAAAATTCTTATTATTTAAATCCAAATTTATGACTGTCTGTTACTGCTGCCCTTACTCAACTGTGAGCATTAATAGATTATTTTAACGTTATAAAAGTTTGTTTCTGTGTTGCTAGAATCTGACCTTCATTTTGATCTCATTAACATGCATTTCTTTTAAATTTTAGGTACACAGTGCAATTGAACCCAACATCAACTTTGAAAACAGTTCAGTTACCAAGTTTGGATTATGAATGTGTACCTATCTTCATATCCCACGTAAGCACATCAAAACTATATGTTTTTTTTTTTTTGAGCAATCACGATTGCTTATTGTTCTCATTTGACAGTCCTTCAGGGTGGCGACATATCAGGGAAATCAGGGAGATCAGGGAAAAGTTTCAGGGAACTTTATTAATCAGGGAAATATCAGGGAATTTTGAAAAAATAACAAAAAATCAGGGAAAATTGATTTTATGGAGTACTCTAATTCCCTACGCATTTTTCGCCAATTATCTGTTCAAAAAAAAAAAAGTAAAATTAATGAGGTGCGATTATACACTGCCGCATATTTCTGCATCTTTTTTCCTCAACGTCAAAGTATTGAATGTTACTTTTTAACCACAGGATGAACTTCCTAAGATTGCTTCTGTGTCTGTTAGGTTGTTTATTTTACCTAGCTTGAAATTTCCTTTTACGTTTTCAATGCTACGTGAAATAAACAACCATACAGGCAAAGAGGAAGCCTTCATTAATGCCTTAGCTCCTTTGCCTTTATTCCATTGTCTCGAAGTAATTAGCCTACTGTAATCACGATTTCAAGAAGAAATCTTTTGTTTTTGAATTAATACTATAAAAGCCTAAAAGTTATTACTTCTTCGCGTTTTTAATTTAATTGCTAAAATTGAACTTTGAATAAAAAAAACTTTGTTTTTTGCCGTTATACTATTTGTTGTCACCGCAGATTATAAAGGTTTTCTTTTCTTCAGACTCAAGTGATTCTTTAATTTTATAACCAAGTTGTATTCTTCTTTTATATATTTTAAAATTAACTAATTGCTTTTTTTTCTTTTTTTTTTCCGTGCATTTCAAAGTTGTTTGTTACAAAATCAATCTAAGATTTTTTTTTCCGTTACATACTGAAATCATTTGAAATAGAGTTAATTTGTGTACTTAAGTAAATATCTTTATTTTTTCATGGTTAAAATGCTGTATTCTTTCATTAAAACTTATGTTCTTGATTAGAGAAAAGCTGCCTATGAATGGATGTCAAAAGGTTTCATCTGTTTTGCATAAATATGTCAATTAGTTATGTAAGAGTAACTACATTACTTCTATTCTTTCACTATTACTTGTTATTCCTGCAACAATTATTATACTGTTTGAAAATTTAGTTCAAAATAATTTCAATTACTTTTTAGTTCTACCAAAAATACACATATGTTTTAAGAGTAATTTTAATAGTTTCTTAAAATTCTTATGCTAAGTGGTTTCTGGAAGTAAAGTATTTTTTTTATTTTTAATTTTCTATAATCTTTCCTTGTAGAAAAATTTAATATACTGTTTTGTAGGTTTTTTCCCCCCAAAAAATTGATTTGATATGTTTTTGAACCATTTTATTAAAAAAGTAGCTTCTTTTTAAATTATATCTTTAGTTCAACAACCTTACACAACTTAAAATGTTTAAAATACTGCATTTTATACAAACATACAATGGATTTCAAGTAGAGCAAAGAGAGAAAACCATTATCATTTGTAACGTAAATCAGGGAAATTTGGTGAACTTAATCAGGGAAAAGTCAGGGAATTTTTTTTCACGGTTCCTGTCGCCACCCTGTCCTTGACGTTGTGGTTCCTTTTTCAGCTTGGACCAGCAGCACACTGCTCTGGTCCTGAGCACTGTCCCCCGGAATCCTCTTCTGCTGGGTGGTGGCATCCATGTCCTACACACGCATGCTCATACACCCTCGCCTACCTGCACGCGCCTTTACACACATACACAGGCCTGCACACACACAACTAGATACACACAAATACAAATACAAAAGTGACGACCAGCAACAGGCTCTGGGCCCAGCTAGACTGGTCCTAGTCAATTTACAATCCCCAGTGAAGATCAATGGCCCTCTTAAAACTGTCTACTCCCTTGCTCATTACCACCTCTTCCGGTAAACTGTTCCAAGGTTCCACTACCCTGCTAAAATAATAATTTTTCCTAACATCCATGTTAGCCTGAGATTTAAATAGCTTAAAACAATGACCCCTTGTCCTGTTTTCAGTGCTAAACTTCAGCCCCGTAACATCTTTCATTTTAATAAATTTAAACAGCTGAATCATGTCCCCTCGGTCTCTTCTTTGCTCAAGACTGTACATTTTTAGCCTTCTAAGCCTGGAATCATAATCTAAGTGGGAAAGTCCACTTATTAGCCTTGTAGCCCGCCTTTGAACCCTTTCTAATACATTAATATCAACCATAATACACATAACCACCCAGGAGGAGGGACGTGCTTGGAGGGGGGGAGAAATTTCTAGAAACAATAACTCTAATCAGTAGGGTCTTGTCGCAACTCGTGATTGCGAAAAACATAATTTGAATTCAAAGTTTCAGAATTCAAATTAAAGTTGATTGGAGGAAGAGGGTCACAGGTTTTTTATTTTTTAAATCATTTGTTGACTAAACTATAAGTTTTGTATGGTCCATTATCTGGATGTTAATGAAGTATTTTTAAGTTATGCCAGTTACTTATCAAGCTTTCAACGTCAACTGCTCAGATTTTATTCCATTTTTAGTTGCATATATGATTTTATTTAAAGATTCTCAACTTGAATTCTTTTCATTTTCTCCCTTCTCTTTCAGTTCAACAATTGTAGCCATTTTTGGGCTCGATATCTCAGTGGACAGATTGGCAATTCCTTAAGATTTTTAGAGACAACTGTCAATTTCAATCAAGGAAAAAATTTAAAAGTAGGTACTAAAATGCTGTTTGATGCATTTTTCACTCTTTTATATGGGTTTTACTGCAAAATACATGTATTTCAAGTTTACCAAAGTTGTGGTCAAGTCAACATTACGGAACTACACTTGGTCATAGTCTTGCTTGTTTTTTTTCTGTAAATAATTAGTTCTCTATAAATAAGAATCTATATTACATTATTTATGTGTTCTAATTTTTTATACTCTAAAAATTGAACATAAATGTGTTTTAATTGTTAAGTGAAGAGTTACATATTTTGTGAAGAATTTGTAGCCTATCAGACTCAAAATGGACTGCATTTTTTTAGTAGTAGCATTTGCTTGAATCAAATGCTTTCTTTTTTTATGTATTGTTGTGCATTTTTTGAATGATTTTAATAATTATTTTAATTATCAATGAAAAAACATTATTAATACTTTGTTTTCTAATATTTGTAGACTTGTTTTAATTGCATTAAAACAGCTGTCAACTAAGTTGAGTTTCTAAGTGTGCATCACACCCGAAAAATACAGAATGAGACAGCAATTTCAGAATCCCAAAATCCGGAAGACCCGAAACCCGAAAATTTTTTCCTTAAATATTTTTTTTTTTAAACTTTTTTTCACTTTTCTTTTTCAGATTTAAAAGTTCAAAATTGTTAACGCTCGACAATTACTTATTATAAACGCATAACTTTCAGTTTCAGACCACTATACAAAAGCGAGGCAGGTTGTGGTGTAAATGTAGGGAGATAAATGAAAAAATTGATATATTGTTGAATCATCTCTTTCTAATGTTGTAGTGATGGGCATAATCGAGTTCTCATAATCGAATCACTCGATTATTCAAGATCATTCGAGAACTCGGTTACCACGAGTTCTCGATTATCGTATCTCGAGTTCTCGATTATCACTTTTCGAGTTCTCGAGCGATGAACTTCTCGAGTTCTCGATTATCACTTTCCGAGTTCTCGAGCGATGGACTGCTCGAGTTCTCAAACATTACGTTCCGAGTATTCGAGCGATCAACTGCTCGAGTTCTCGATTGTCACTTTCCGAATGCTCGAGCGATCAACTGCTCGAGTTCTCGCTTTGAACTTCTCGAGATCTTGAGTTCTCGAGATGTCAATCACTCGAGCAATGTATTTTTCGACCGATTTGATAATCGAATGAACCTCCCATTATAGTTGACTTCTGATAGGGGTGCCCACCTAGGAAGGGAGGGGGGGGGGCATGGCGCAGCCTGTGCCATTGACATTTTTAGAGGGGGGGTGTTTTAAGGGATATTTTTCATTTTTTGGGGGACTCTGCGATATTGAGCGGGTGCGCCTTTGACCTCAGGGGGTACCCTTGCTTCTAAAGTGATTCAGTTGCAGGGGCGTATCCGCCATTTAGGGGGTCAGAAGGCTGGCTTTGAAAAGTTAATGATTTTACTTATGAATGCGCATGGTTTTTGTTGTCTTCCGAAAAAATTTGCATTGAACCCTTCCCCCAGAAAAATTTAGAGTGTGTGACGGGCTGCGCTGCGGTGCCCACAGGGGAGGTGGGTCATGTCGCAGATTGCGCCATTGAAATTCTTAATGAACGTTAGTCTTTTTTAGGGGGTATCCTTCTTGGGGGGGGGGGGGGGTCCTGATTTTAAAAGGTGTGCCAGCACACTTAAGTAATAGATACCCTTGCGATCTAAATGGTGTTACTATCAAATAATTGCATCTCTAATGTTTTATTCGAACAGTGTTATAATTGAATGTATGCTGTTGAATGCTTGATTATCAAATGATCCTTTGGGATGCTTTGGTAGTCTAATGATATGTTTGGTGGAAGTAAAGGTTGGGGGCGCTAAAAAGGTTCTAACTTGAGAGGCATTAAAATTATATTTCAGGTGAAAAGGGGGAATACTTAAGTTGAAAACCTGAGGGGACGTCTTCCCCCTTACGTCCACCTTCGACTATACCATTGGGTAATGATACAAGTGTAACAGGCATTAAAAACGTTTTAGAGCCCAAATATACAGATCACTGCAGACACGTGTTTCGGGGTATCAAGGAACCCTTTTTTTCAACGCAAAAAAAAAAGATTGTGGATGTAGGGACATTACTGGATGTCTTTAGGGACCATTCATTATATACGTAAGGGTCCTGAGGGGGAGGGGGTTGGAAAAATGTCTATACTTTGAGGGGGGTTCAAACCCATTCTTTTGCAATATTTTCCAAGTCGATGTTTTACATTTGAAATTGCGCGGTCAAGTGATTTGACAGGGATTATATAAAGGGTGTCCCAAAATTAACGCAAGATTTGATTTTGTTGCCATTTGAGCAAAATAGTGTTGGCATCTCTGAAAAAAAAAAAAAAAAAAACAATTGATAGCTGAGAGGTTAGGGTTTAAAAAAATGGAGCGTTATACGATACAATAACGCGCTTTCATTATTGAACAATTGTTTCAAAAATAATGAAAGTTGAGGCTGGTCAAGCAGTTACTGTTATTGGCGCTCGGTATCGCAACACGGTAATGCACGGGTGGTTGTGGGCTTGTTGACATAGACCTTTGAATTCAAATAACCCCATAAGAAGAAATTTAAAAATGTTTTAAATCACACGATCTAGGGTGCCAATTCTGATCACCGAAATGAGAGAGTACGCGACTAGGGAATGCCTCATGCAGTAATTGAAATGTTTCACTCTCTCTAGCTGTATGGTACAATAACACCCCATTTTTACTAACCCTAAACTCTCAACAGTCAAATTGTTCTTTTTTCATGGCTGCCAACAATTTATGGAAAAAATGGTGGCAAATTCAAATCTTGCGTTAATTTTGGGACACCCTTTATTTCATTTGTGTCTGGAAAATAAATAACGTATCAGGATAAGCTGTTTTTAATATGTTTTACAAAGAATGAAAAATGTAAAACATAATAAAAGAATCGCATTATGCATGGCATGTTTTGTTTTTAATTAGTATCGCATCATATACAAAAAAATGTCGAAAAAACATTCAGTCTAGATTCCTACTTTCTAGTAAATATTTCATTATACAAAAAGGTTTAATTTAATAGTGAATTTAATTTCGATTCCAGTGATGTTAGATTCGTTATTTCATTATTTTGAAAAACGAAATGTTATCTTACGTAAGAATAGGGGGAGGGGTTTGAAAAATCTTACGTTCCCTTACCGTCGCGAGCCAAAGCATTTTCAGCAGTTTTGCCTCAACACACTTTACGAAAAAAGAAAAAAAAACTCATAAAATCAGCACATCAATTGACTCCAAATTTTTAAGTTGAGTAAATAATATACTAATCAACATTTATGAAAATATAAGGAATATGACATTAAAAATATAAAGAATATGACATAAACAGAAGCGAGTAAAACAAGAAAACATTTAAATTCAACTACGCACGCAAAAATAAATGCTACGCACACAAGAAGTCACAAATATCTTGCGTATGGAATTTAAAAAAAAAAACAATAATCTGTATAAAATGTAAGTTTTATTAAAAAAATGGGTCCAAGAGTGGAAGCTAAAACTAATCCCACACGACAATCTTCAATATTTCTTTTTAATGCATTCAGAAACATTTCAACTTCACTCCCTACACTTTTACTGTTATTACATATTTAAGTCAACGAATGAAAAAGAAAAATAAAAAAGAGAGAATCAAGAAAGAAAAAAAATAATCATGAACTTCAATGCACTTCAAGCCACACTTGTAACTTTTAATGCGCCGGGAATTCCAATCTTCTGGAAACGCAGCCAGAAATATTTTACCCTCCCACCTCATGTATCAGTCAGATTAATATAATTCTACTAACAAGAACACACACACACACAAAAAAAGCAAAGCAATAAACACGAATAAATGAGTCCTTTTGCGCAGAGCAACGATTAACGATTCCCCTACTTGTTCGATCTCTCAAACATTATTAACTTCATGTTTGAGAGATTGAAACCATTCGAAATAATCACGTGATACCTGAGAATCATTACTTTAAATGCATAACCGTTCGAATAAATCACTCAAAATGAATGTAAAAAAATTAAAAGTCGAGAAATCAACCCGTTACACAAACTGAGATGGAAGGGAGAGGGGGTGATAGCGCATCATTTCAATCGCTACGGGGAATCCCCTGAGGGCGACCAAGAGTCAAGGGCCCGTTGCCAGTTTTTTACCCGCTGCCCATAAACTTATAAAAGTTTATACTACTCCAAGCCGGGTCGTCCAAATGCCGAGCTTCTAGTTTCTGACAAGCTAACAGTGGTGTTGACAAGCAATGAATACAATAACTTCTAAAAGCCAGGAGGGTTCGCCCCTTATTATACCCCTAAATGATAGGCTTAATGGCACATTCCTATTTCGAGCGCCCCCCCGCCAAAACAACTCGGGAATTCAACTGTTCCAAAGGTCAAGAGTATCCCCCCACCCGCTTTCGCAGGGCGATATGGCGCACCCTCTCAAATGTTACCGAACATCCGTCTGGAAATAGTTCCCCCCCCCCTCCCGAAAGGAGATTAAAAAAAAAAAAACCTCTCAAAAAATCACTTCTAAAAATTTCAGTTTCCCAGGCTGCGCCATGGACCGCCCCGCCCCCCCCGAAAATGAGATTTAAAGAACCCTCTCATAAAACTAGACCTAAAAATTTTAGTGGCACTGGCTGCGCCATGTCCCCACTTCTCCCGAAAGTGAAATAAAAAACTCTGAAAAAACCGGCCAATGGCGCAGGCTGCACCATGCCCCCTCCCACCTTTTAGTGGGCACCCCTGTAACAGTCAACTCAATTCTGGAAAAGCTCAGAAAATGAACTTCTTGAGTACTCGATTCAAACATCTCGAAATCTCGATTTGAAACATCTCGACATCTCGATTCAAAAGATCTCGAGAAGTCAATCGCTCGTGTACTCGATTATAAAGATCTCGAGAAGTCAATCGCTCGAGTACTCGATTATAAAGATCTCGAGAAGTCAATCGCTCAAGTACTCTATTATAAAGATCTCGAGAAGTCAATCGCTCGAGTACTCGATTCCAAAGATCTCGAGAAGTCAATCGCTCGAGTACTCGATTTGGAAGATCTCAATTATCAATCGCTCGAGTTCTCGATTTCAAAAGATCTCGATTGTCAATCACTCAAGTGATCGACTTGAAAAGATCTCGATTATTAATCACTCGATTATCAGAAGTACTCGATTCCCGAGATCTCGATTATCAAAAGATCTCGATTATGCCCATCACTATAATGTTGTAGTGTGTTTAGGTTTACATTAATGTACTTGTATCATTGTTCTTGCAGCCATTGAGCAAAAGGGCCGAAGTGAATATGCTATGCCTGGCTCCCTATTCTGATAATAGGAATGGGCCCACACTGTATTACAGAGCTCAAGTACAAGATGTAAAGAATAATATTGTTAAGGTGAGTGTTCGAAATTTGCTGCATTAATATATTCTATACAAATATGAATTTTTGTTGTTATCTTACGGAAGTCATGCATTTTCAGTTTATTGACTTGTTTTTACGCACGTTGTACACTTTATTTTAGCAATTTGATCCAATCTGTACAACAAAGGTATTCATATGTGCATAAATTATTCATATAGTATGCTAATTTTATTGGAATTCTAAAAGAATATGTTCTATTGAAAGTGCTGTAAATAGGTAGATGCCGTGTTTGGCCAAACAATGGGAATTCAAGTTACTTATGCCAACTTGAATAAAAAAAGAGACATTTATGTGTTAAAATCAACTTGTTTAAACCACTTAATTTGTATCATAATAAATCTAATATTTTATGTAATGCTGTCCCTCCCCCTGCATGTACAGGTTTAAATATTGGCAATTTAGCTTATTATTAAAATCAAGTGAAGTTCTCAGCTTATGTAGGGTTGAATTCTATTTCAGCAAATTTTCAAGGTATATACTCAATACACATTATAAAAACATTTACATATGTATAAATTCATCTATATATATAAAAATGGATGTTGGTAAATGGTGTGGCTGTCAGGGCCGGATTTAGGGGAGGGCAGGCGGGGTTACTGCCCCGGGGCCTCCACAACAAAGGGGCCCCCCACAATAAAATTTTATAAAATATCCAAATTTTACGTTTTTTCTCCCCTATAAATTATAATAATAATAATGTAGAAAAATGAATAACAGTAACTTCAGGATGTATTTACTATTAAAGTGCTGATCGAAAATATCGGATATAAACATATGTATCAAAATATTCGGATATACTGCCGTGTGCAGGTAAACGGCAGTATCTGCAGAAATGAGTTTTCGAGATATTTGAAGAAATGTGTGTCGGATTCAATACTAACCATTGGGACATCTTGGAATTAGACGTCTTTTTCACGTCTTTTTTTCAGCGGAAACCAAATAAGCGAGCTTGTACAACTAAGATGACGTACAATAGATGACAAAATGCAAAAAAATGAAAAATGAAAAAATTGCAGTTACTGCCCTTTACCTGCATACGGCAGTATATATCAAAGTATCGGATATTTTCGAATGTATGATGATCTTTTCGAACCCTGATCAGGGGCCTCCACTCCTTCGTTGCCCCGGGGCCTCCACATTTCCAAATCCAGCCCTGGTGGCTGTGTGTGTGTGTTCCCTAAGATCTCGGAAATTACCCGGCAGAGTTGACTGAAACTTTCACCGTTTGTTTTTTTTAGTACTGGGAAGGTTTATAGACCAGTTAAAAACATCCGATTGATAGTTTCTTTTTTATTCCAATTTTAAGTCCCAATTTTCACATAAATGCCCCAATATGGGGATGAAAAAATACTTGCACGTATTGACATTATGTGCCCATCGAAAGCGCTGATTTTTCTGCTGAGGATGGCATCTGTTAGAAAGTTCTAAGTTGTGTAAAAAATTAGTCATAAGCTTTTTAGTTCCATGTTCGAAGGCTTTCATCAACCGAATTCATTATTTAGTGCATCAACTGAACTCCCAGTGGATATCTAGTATTGTTATTTTGTTGAATATTTTTGCGTTTGTTCTGACTGTTCAAGGCTTTTCTCAAGTCAAATCTTAAAGAAACATTTTCCCACAAGATTGGCAAATGGATTTGGCTGATTATTTTCCATTTAAATGGAAATTTAATATTATTAATGGTTTTTTTAATTATTTGTGCTGATGGGACACTTTCTCATTATCCAATCTACCAGTAGAAATCTCGCCAAAATTTTTGCAGAAAGGTTTCAGTAGTTGATGCATTTGGCAGTTTCTTCAACTGTCGCTGTTTTTGAAGCCAAAGACTTTGTAATAACGTTTCTCAGCTTCTCAGTGTTCACCATGTAAACAAAATATCGCCATTAAAAGAATCTTTGAAACTTTTTTTTGGAATGTAAAATAACCCATCAACTAAATTAGGCAAATCCATAAGCAGCACAAAACTTCCATTAATTTTTCTTTTTGCACAATTTCAAACAATCGTCAAATTTTACTACTTATTTTGGAAACGTTTCAGATAAACTGTTTAGCGCAATTTTAAGGTGACCAAAAGTATCTCAGCATCTGGCGATAATATCTCTGTAACGAAAATTAGTAACATACCGTTTTACAAAGTAAGGGGGAGGGGGAGCATTATCCAAGATATCCCAAAACGATTCCGCAAAGAACCCACAATAGTTGAAATTTCTCAAAATAAGTAAAGCAAATACAAGGGATTACGGTCGGCTACATTTTTTTTAACAGTTCGTACTTCAATAGACGTACCTAGAAGGTAAGACTCCATGTTAAAAAATAATAATAAGTATTAACTGATAAATCTTTTTAAACATGTGAAGTTTCGTAATTCAGAAATTCTTCAAATTTGTATATGCTTAAATTTTGTGCTTTCTTTTCTAAATGATATTTTGCTCTTTATACTCATTGCTATTTTAGTTTTATGAGTAAGGAAGAAACTTGATTTTTAATCTTGTAAAAAAGGTGTGTTTTGAATTCTTTCACTTAAAACAGAAAACAAATGCAAGTAACGATTGTTTCTCATAATTATTACTGACCCAGGCAACGCCGGGTATTTTTGTTAGTTGTTTCTAAAAACCGAGAAGCCGGTTCATAAAAGCAGCCACTTTCTAAAATTAAATGTCCTCAGAACGAATGTGATTTTAATAAGCGATGGGCACTATAACTCATATTTAAAAGAGTTGCATGTGAGCGATAGTTATTTTTCTCCAGAAGCAGTTTTTATTTTGAATGGGGCGAGTAGTTTTAAGAAGGCTGTTGACCATCCTTGACGGTGGATAAATTCATTTGAAACAGGGTTCATAAGAAATTATGGGGAATTTCTTAGAAATAGGACCATAGCCTATTCATAGTCATCCCTTTTGTATTTTGTGTTTGTATTTATTTCATAAAAGTCTTTTTTTAGGTATTTTTTGTTGATTATGGTAACATGGAGAAGGTGGATGAAAAAGACCTGAGAGAAATTGATGAAAATATTCCTGATTTGTTAAACACACCAGCTTTGGTAAGTAAGCTTGATTATACTATCTGTTTGAACTGAGGACTGTATTTATTTGTTCAGGGTCTGCTAGCACCATTTATGATTAAACATAATTGCAGTGTTTGCGCTCAACTATCCGTAACTTGGGTCCCAAGGACCCATTAATGAAATAGATTTGGGTCCTTTGGCGGAAAAAATGAGTCCCTTAAATTTTAAACAGAAAATCTTAGCACATAATTGAATAATATACAACTATTTATACTTAGGGAAAAGAAACTATCCACATAGTTATTTGAAAAAGGTATGAAATAAACTAAATTGGTTAATTTTGCCCTTTTTTTCTGTGATTATCATATGTTCAAATAATACACTTGCAAGATTTAGTTATTTGAGAAACTATTTAGTCAGTTACAATGATGTAAACTCAAAATTTATTTTAAAGTTGGATTTTACCATGAAATAAAAAATAAATGCCTTTGATTGATCAAGCAGAAAGCACTCCCTTAACCTTTGCTTTCATGAACATTTTTCTAGGTGAAAAAAAGCAACTAGCCCCCCCCCCCTCCATCAATTATCAATGGCAATTTCATAGAAATAGAAAAAAATCGCAAGCGAATTAACACAACGCAAAAATCGCGATCGCAAAAACGAAACATTTTCTCACATGAGTATGAAAATTGCTCATTTGCAATCTTAAATTAGAAAATTTGACTTCATTGTGACTCTTTTAAAATATCTGTGTTGGCTTTGCTGCTACTTTTAAAATTTCGCCATTTTCAAAATGGCGCGATCGATTAATACGTGACTTTTGCAAGTCCAAATAAAAATAGCCCCTCAGAAATAGGTGAATTACTAGAAAATGAACAAGGTTAAAGTGCTTTTGTATAAAATTCATATTCATAAGTAATTTAACAAGAAAAATGTTAAGTTCAGAACTTTGTGTTTTGCGCGATAGGGAAAATGTTCGCCATTTTTTTTTTTCACCCTTCCTTTTATTGAGGATGCAAGATAATAATTTTCAAAAGTAATTCTGGTTAGGTGAATGCAAAATAGATAAGCTTTTACTACTCAGTTGTCATGTATCAATCCTGAAGATTGCATTGAAACCACTCTTACTTTTGATCTTTATTGTTGTTTTCAGGAATTTCCCCCAAGATAAAAGTTGAGGGAGAACTTATTCTTAGAATACAGTACAATGGGCTATTTATGAACTTGCAATATTTTGCTCCTTGAGCTCTGCCCAGGAGGTCACTGTAAGCTCCAGTCTTATCACTAAAATTCCATTGACTGGTCAACAGTAGGGGTGTGTTTGAATAGCTGATACAGAGATAGGGTCATTTTAATCCTTTTCTGTTGATTCTCCTGGTCATTGAAGCTTAAAAGCATTCACTAGATAGATCTTCTGCATTTTCCACAATTTTTTTTCTGGTTTTTATCTTTTGGGTGTTCTGGGTCCGTAGGACCCGAATTTTCGCGGAAGTTGCGTCCCTTTCCCGCGAATTTGCGTAAAAAACCCGCTATAGCGCGTAAACGCGAACCCTGTAATTGGAATTGGTGAGAATGTGTTGTTATTTACGGATCGGGTCTGCCACTCACCGATCTTGAGACAGAAAATCTCCCTTTGACCTTATTTTGACCTTCTTCGCACAGAACTTTCAGTCTTACAAATTGTAGTTATTTACTTTTTTGTGTGTGGGAGGAGAGAGGTTCCAAAAGTTTTTGTAAAGTAAAATGTAAGTTAATAGATATCAACACATCTTTTAAGTTGTAAAAATATATTATTCTTGAATGCGAAAATATTAAGTAAACACAATTTATGCAGATGATTAATTATTTAAGCTTTATACATTATTAGATTATAAAGCTCAGGATAATTATAATAGTCTAAATTATTCTGTTATATTTCCATTTAGTTAGTTTGGAATTTTGAAACTTAATAAACTTATTATTTAGAAATGAGTTGTTTACTTGATCAATTAAAATGTACATTTACTTGTAGAGATGCCCCAATTACCATACCATATTTTGCCAAACTGAATATTTGGTTACAATTTGAGCGAAATATATGGCCACTAATATATACCAATTTTATATAGAAAATATTAATCTATTTTGAGAAATGTAACTTCATTTCCATTTAACATGTAAATTTATCTGCATTAAGTATAATTATTAATTTAAAATAAATCATTCCAAAAGCAAATCCAAATTAATATTGTAAATAGCTGATTTGTTTTATGCTTATCTGCAACTCAGCATAAATGGATAATTACTTTCTTTCCTGATATATGATTTGATATCTGATAATCATCACGGCAACATAAAAATTTTTTTCAAATGTGATAAAAACTAATGAGTAACAATTTGAATTATTTTTGTACTCTGGTACTATATTGTAACTTTCATTCACAGGGGTCGAAGTGGTCCTATATATCCTATATTTCCTATATTTTCAAAAAAAGTATGAAAATCGTCCTATATTTCCTATATTTTTGGAAAATGTCCTATATTTCCTATATTCCTGTTTTTTATCCAATTTATTTCCTTAAAACAACAGTAAACAAACTATCTGACTTCGGATTTTTCGTCGAAAGTACGTGTGCAACGAATTTCAAATTAAAAAACACAACTCACTAAATCCTGCAACAGGCATCTTCTCTCATTGGCCACAGCAATATGACGTCACTGTAGTGGGTGGAGTTTCGAGAACGAATGCTGAAGTTGGTTTTAGAATTTTGCGTTTGGCAACAGCAGTTTGTTTTGTTTTCCAGCGTGGTTTTTTTGGTTTTGTTTTCGTGTTTTTTTTTTTTGGTTTTTGTTTTCGCGGGTATATTTTCGTGTTCAGTGCATTTTCTGATCGGAATGTTATAATAGTCTTTTTGCAATCTTTTCTTTTCGTGGAATTTTATTGAACAAAATATCTATGTTAGTGCTACAAAGCATTGGTTATTTCCTGTTAGTTCTCAATACAAAGACGGTTTTTATTTATTTATATAAGTTATGTTTAAGACACTTCTATCCCTGCAAAAATTGTGAGTTGCTGTGTTAATTATCAATAAATTTCACTTTGTTCTTTTTTTTTTTTTTTTTGTCTACAAAGTACACTTTTTTCAAAAATTATTCTTTCAACTACAGGAAAGTCATTTCAGGTGTAAGTTATAATTTTTTTTGAAGGTTTTTTTAAAAACAAAATCATTGATAAGAATAAATAAATAATATGTATGTATTATTTTATTTTTCATAGCGAAACTATTCATATAATGTGTCCTATATTTGTCCTATATTTTTTGTGGAAAATGTCCTATATGTGACAAGTCGATCACTTCTACCCCTGCATTCATTGTTTTAAAAAAAATTGTTTGTTTACCAATTATCATACATTTAAATTTATTTACGATCACTGAATATTAAAATATTCAGCCGATCCGGATGTTTGGATTGTCTGACGAACATGCAGTATGCAGAATACTAACGAAATATTTGGTGCATCGATTTTTTATTGGTACATTAATTGCAAACAATTGGCAAAAAAATCTTTATATTTGTAAAATGAATCTGCAGTGAAACTTGTGTAAGTTGACCACTTGCGGTGCACCACTTTAGTGGTCAACTTATGAGCAGTGGCGTAGCTACACTGTCTGCCGCCCGGGGCGGTTCCTCAATTTGCCGCCCTTTTGGTGAGAAATAGCATTAAAGAGACAAAAGTATTTAAAACTAGCCGCCTTCGGCGACCAGCTGGTCCGCCTTTTTACGCCAGGGTTGCCGCCTTCGGCGGCTGCATAGACAATTTAGCGACGGTATTAATCAATGTTTTTCTCTATATATCAATATTATCATCTGCCTTTTTACGCCAATGTTGCCGCCTTCGGCGTCTACTTAAATAAGTTTCGTGGCGGTATCAATCGATCTATATCTATATCATTATTAATTTAAATAAAATATTTTCTAGATCTATCTCCAGTTCCGTCGTTTGGAATATTTTTAAAGGAGGGGGAGGGGAGACACAAACTACTTGCACTTCATGCAAATTTTGTCGAAAAATAACAAAAAACACTTCCACTTTTACTTGAAAGCATTGTTTTTTCAAAATCATGGTGTGTGTGGGGGAGGAGCATTGACACCCCGTTGAAGTTCCTTAAATAACGGGCATGTCTCTTTCTTGCTCTCCGTCTACTATATCGACCTCTGCATTCGTCTATCTATCTATCTATCTATACGATCTATGCGTATCTACCTCCGACAGTAATTGACAATGTTTTCAAATCGCAGCAGCCCCCCCCCCCCAACCCCTGTTGTTCTTTAAATAACGGAGTCTGTCTATCTCTCACTGCACATCGACCTGTAGATTTATTTTTCTCTAGATCCATGGAAATTTACCTCTGATAGTAATTAACAATCTTTGAATCTTTTTTCAAAGAAAAAAAGTATTAATTCGAGAACAAAATTTAAAAAAAAAAAAAAAAAACATTTTTTTGTACACTCAATGTATATCTATCTACCTATTCGATCCATCTCTAAATTTTCTCATCTATCTCTATTTATTTTGATCTAACCTCCAATCTTATTCCCTAACAAAAAGAAAATCATGCAAAAAAAGCGCGCTTACTTATTTATTAAAATGCACAAAAAATTTATGTCTTTGTGGTACCCGGAGTTTGCCAAAGTATAAAAATCATTGTTTTTATTGAAATTCAAAAAAAAAAAAGTGACTGGGACCAAAACGATCCGATGTGGTCCGTCTGATTAACCGAAACCGAATGTTTAGCAAAACATCCGGGGGGGGGGGGGGGGGAAACAAATGAAATACATGGAAAGAAAAAAAAAAGCAAATGAATCCTTCGAAAGGAAGAAAAGAAAAAAGCAAGTTGCACTTCAGTTAGATCACGTGGTTGCGTTACGTCATATTCGCAGCAGTCAGCGGACAGCAGATTTCGGTGAAGCGATAGCTCATATCTTCGTTCTGCCTTTAAAAAATTGTAAAAAAAAAACTTTTGAATATTTTTGAAAACTTCTTTTTTCTGTAGAGGGCGAAATGTTCTGGCTACTACATAGTAAAATTGTAGGAAAGTGGTTATTATATTTTTCACGGGATGCGTTTAGAAAAAAATTAAACCCAGAAAAAAATGCAAAATAAGGGTCTTTTCAAAAATTCATAAAAAATACAAAAATTGCTCTATCTTCAAAATTTTTTTGTTCATCATATTTAAAATTAAATTTCAGACACTATAGTGCAAAAAATATTTGTCTGGCGCAATTGGTTCGGTGTCTGTGAGGTTAAAAGTACTAAAAAGTGCTAAAAATCACATAAAACATTAAATAACTTTTTTTCTAATTAAAATATCAAAAATCGAAGCCCGAGGTGCACAATTTCAGCAAAAACTACACCTGTATA